>NW_027509816.1:377500-493979 GCF_048541705.1 Temnothorax americanus
AGTTGCGTTTGTTTAAAAGCACGGTAAGTTTTATTAGTTTTAGTTACATGGTTAAAATCGAAATTCGAAGCGTAGTCATTCTGATCGCTACGTGTGTTTGTCTCTTTGGTTTACACGTAATCTCTTAGCTAGGGCAACGCCTGTTATTGTTAGCAACAATACGAGCATAAGTATCAAGAAGAAATGTCTTCTTGTCGAATTGACGAAATGGTCCCGAAACTTGCTTGCTGTCCACTAATTTATGGGTTTTGCATTTACCTGAAAATTTGGAATTTATACAGCTGGGAATTGAGAAGAAATCATAAAACAAAGTTGGTGATAAGCTATTAAATAAATCGAGACAGCTATGATATTATTACTCCATGAATGTCTTGACTCAAAAGATTAAAATTTTTGCAACATCTCACTTGTTATAGCATTGATATTATTTGTAGATGAAAGCGTGGTATGAGATATGTTAAACTAGAATCCAGCTTCTGTTTTCGTTGAATAGATTGATTTAAATTGTCAAATATTTCGTTATACTGCTATATATTTCTGATCCTTCACGAGAATATTACCTGATTATCGGGATTGTTGCACCTTTTGATTTGCGTGTTAGGTTCTTTTACCAGTTTTTCATATTTAGAAGCATTCATTGACTGAGTGTCACTATTCATACCGCTCTATCGTGGACTTTCTTCTGCAGGAACAATCTGTTTTCCAATTAATAGGAGTACCTTAATATGCAGGCAGCGTTGAGACTTTTGTTAAAACTACGTCATTCGAATTATTAGAGGCGGATTGAGAATCAGTGATTTTAGATATTTTGACTCAAACTTAAGATTTTGCGTGTTGAATTTTTGATAGCCAAAAGTTCGTTATATTTAATTGTAATTTCGATATTTCCTTATCAAAGTATACGGATATAGTCTTCACATTGGAGCTGACGCGACGCGTTTGGAGGGCTCGGGAGTGACAGCAAATTGCTTACATCCCGGAATGATAGATAGTGGAATCTGGCCCGGCGAAACGTACCCGCTCTATCTTGGGGTTTGAAATTAATAGTTAAGGCTTTCTTCAAAACACCCGAGCAAGACGCACAGACGACTATTTATCTCGCAGTTTCTGACGAATTTAACGGAGTTTCGGGAAAATACTTTATGGATTGTGCCGTAAGAATTATTGTTGATCTTCTGAAGCTTGATCTTTTCCCAAATAAACTTCAATATTTCAAGAATTTTAGCAATATAACTTTTGATTCTTTTAATTTAACACATTAAATACTCTTTCTTTAATTCTTCTTAAAGCACTAAATATATTTTAGGAACGTGGATTATCGAATGCTGTGAAGGATTCTGCTAAAGGCAAGAAATTGTGGGAATTAAGCGAGTCTCTGGTAAGATTGCAATCATCAGACCCGAAGATTTAAATGCAATTTTTTTGTAAATTTTTATATAATTTTTATCATTTGTTATATATGTGACGATCTTTTGTACTTAAGGTATTCCTTTCACGAAGGAGCGTATTTTGTAGGCGCTTAAGCAGGGCCTCAGCAAACTCTTGTATATTGCATTAAACTTATATAAAATCAAGTTATAATTGATTATTATGTTTAATTATAAGAAAAAAGTGAAAATATTATGTGTATTTAAAAATTCTTCATTTTTCGGTAAATTTTACTGTCAGAACAATATGGCAACGCTGCGCTTTAAGGTGCCTTTTCACGTTGACGCTCGACGCTCATTTTCAGCAAGCAAAAATCTTCAGAAACATTATCTTTTTATTTATATATGTGTCCATAAAATATTATTACTTGAAGATATTACTTGAAAATAATTAATATTTTACGTATTTCGAAGTCTATGTTTGATTGTACTGGGACGATTAACGACAATTCAGCGACGACGCTGAACATTAAGAGGCCTTTTCATGCTGACGCTCGACGCTTGATTTGAGCGTCAAAACTGGTCACGTGACCAACTTCATCGGTAAGAACTAAGAAGGCAAAATAGCATCAAATATGCGAGCGTCGAAACAAACAATTGACTGAAACGAGCGTCAAGCGTCCAAGCTGAACACAGTTGAGCTTTTGCCATTTGACGCTGGAATTAAAAAGACTATCACGTGACCTATCACGTGATCAAGTTTGACGCCCAAATCGAGCGTCGAGCGTCAACATGAAAAGGCACCTTAAACAAATTCAACTTCATTTTTTTGAACAGAATAATAAATTTCTTTCGCCAGTATATAGAATAACAATTAAAGTAATTTAAATCGACCTGACTGGCAATATATATAACGTCTTTCCGATATATGAACATTGAAAAACTGTGAGCCAACTTGGTTTGTCGGATTCACACAGCACTTTTTTCAGATCAATATCGAGACATTATTAATTTTGACCATGATTTTGGTCAGTTGATGTAATTTCTAAATTAAATAGTTTTTAATTTTATTGCGAAAAATATTACCCCAGCCAGGGTTTGAACCTGGAACCTCCCGTATACCGTGCGGGTGTCGTGCCAATTCGACCACTGGGGCTGTGGTAATATTTATCGCAATAACAACTGTAAGATGGAGCACCGATTACTATAAGTCGACGGTGTATAATAAACAGAATAATAAACGGTATACGGGAGGTTCCAGGTTCAAACCCTGGCTGGGGTAATATTTTTCACAATAAAATTAAAAACTATTTAATTTAGAAATTACATCAACTGACCAAAATTATGGTCAAAATTAATAATGTCTCGATATTGATCTGAAAAAAGTGCTGTGTGAATCCGACAAACCAAGTTGGCTCACAGTTTTTCAATGTTCATATCGGAAAGACGTTATATATATTGCCAGTCAGGTCAATTTAAATTACTTTAATTGTTATTCATTTTTTTGACGCTAGCGTCAAAGCGAAACCACCACGTTCACCTTGTTAACGCTCATTTTCAGCGTCTCATGAATTGGCACCTTTACAGGGCGCCGATTGTAAAATGTGAAGTTGATAACAAAAATGTCAATGTAAGTGTCACACACACACACACACACACACACAATTTACAGTTAATATTTAATATCTTAACATATTTGATAAACAAATTATTACATTGAAATGTGGAAAATAGACTTTTTCGATAACGTCACATATATAAAATATCAAATTTTCAAAGTCATAATTCTCCTTTATATGTTCGCGCGGTAATGTGGTTTAATTTTTTTTCTAGCGTAAAGATATGCATTTTAACTTTCTTGTACCAAAAAATCAGTTAATTCTTAAGACTTTGGTGTCATGAAAGGAATACCTTAAGAAGGTTCAATGGCTACAAAAAAATGCAGCCATCAGTTTCATGAAATTTTAATATGTTGTTCTGAAATGCAAAATAGAATTATATATGAATTTTTTGGGAGTTTTTCACCGTCCCGTTTTGAAAAAAATCTACTCCAAAAATTGTACTTTTTAACATAGGTTCTTATGGGAAATGACATATTGCACACCTTCAGAATAAAATAAGTGCAAGAAAAAATGCAAATGATAAGGAAAAAAAATATGCACATGTAACTTAATAATTTACAAATAAATGAGTGAAAAAAAGGGGAAAGTTACCGCACATTTCGTAGAAAAATTAATTATTAAAGCATAAATTGCTTGACTTTTCGTCTGCTAGACTGCCACGGGGTCGTGAACGACGTACGTGGAACAGCAGCACGCACTATATACACGCGGCGACCAATCAGAGCAATCCCCTTCTCTCCCACTACTTCAAACGCTAGTGCGCTGTTACCAGAACCCCCGCGTCCCACCACTCCCCCCGATGAAACCATCGAACCTCCTTAAGATATATTTTAATAATAATTTCACTTAACTTGCCAGTACAACTTGCCTCAAAATGAAGTATCGAAACTTTAATAATAAATACTTTTTATACTAAAAAAAAATTTTGCAAATATAATTTTGCAGGAATAACTTTTATTTAAAAAAAACTTTTTTATATAAAATAATGATATAACTGTATTTGCATTTGTTGAGTAATAGGATTGATGTATGTATACTTTTACTTAATGACTTAATCAGCTATAGGTCAGTAGGTATATATATGTATTGCACATTACGAAATCGGCTGTAGAGATATCGATTTCTATTTCGAATTCAAAAGAAACAAACTGTCCCATTTTTGCATTCTATCGGGATAAAGTCCTGTCTTCATTTTTGGTTCCTCAGAGATTTCTAGATAGTTGTCTTTTTTTGGTAAGTAAGGTTCCCATGTAACATTCTTAGCCAAAGCTGGAGATACTGGCTGTCCAGTTTGAACGAAATTCGACCACATGCTTGTCATAAGTTCTACTGTAGGAATTTCCGGGTCATCGTTTTCGAAGAATGGAAATTTGAATTTCATGAAGAACAAATATTGCAAATCGTCATGATGAACCACGCCTTGAATAGTAAAATAAATAACAAATTTAGTTACACATAATTTATGCAGAAGTTATAAAGATCAAATTGTGATGTCTATAAAGCAATCTGAACAATTTGAATCAAGCAATTTGAATAAAAAAGTAAAATACAAGAATAAAAATAATACCGTATGGTGTGGTTTCGTTCCACATGACAAAACTGTATCGTCCTTGATAAGAAGACATATAAAAATAGATGGGTTGGTCGGTGTTTTCGGCGATTAATTTTACAGAACTATGCATTGGATAAGTAATTATTGCATCGGTGTTGATCTGAAATACAAAACATAATTATATATATAGGTAATATATATATATATATATATATATATATATATATATATATATGAATTAATTGCGATTAATTTTATTCATATTGCTATCAACAATATTTAATGTTGTCCCAAACATGCTATTATTTTATAATATATTTTGTTTTCTTAACAATTTACGTACATGTGCCAGACCATCATAAGTGTCTGGACCAATCGGTTTGTCGTCAAAGTAAAATCGGCGCAGTTCGGTACTTATATATCTAGACCGAGGTGTATCTCGCTCGTACGCGAAATTAATCGGTGCGAGTCTGTACCAGTCATTGTTCAAATCGTCCACGTATGAATCATTCCCGAGTTTGTGTTGCTTGGTTACAACTAAAAATAACCGACGGAATATATTATTATTACTACATATTTATTAATTTTTGTGATTTCAGCCACTATTCATGACTTGAGAATTGAATGGCAATGACAAGAAAATACAAATACAAGATTCTTACAGGTGACCACACCGCCAAACTCGTCTTTAGTAACTCCTGCGATCAGCGGAACCTTATGGAATTTCCCCTTCTTAAAAAGTTCACCGGGTTGTTCGGGCAAGAATCTTTCTATGCCGTGAACCTCAGGTTCTACTACAGGTGTCCATATTAATATTGGATAACCGTACCACTCCTAGAATGTCGTAGTATGCTAAAGATTAAAACTTTCTTATTTTATATCTAATTGCTTAAAAATAAAACAAATCTCTACTTTTTTTAGTTCTTGATTTTTTTACGGCATTATATTTGTTCCTCTAATTTTCTATTGTTTGGTGTAGGAAAATTACTTAATCTTATTTACTAATCCTATTTATTAATCTTGTTCTATATGTAATCTTCCTTACAAAGAATTTGGGCATGGTGTCTGTGAAGTTCTCCACTGGTTTAGAGTTTAAACAGGTTAGCATAGAGCCAGTGGTGTCGGTGGGACAGTCTAGTAATTCGGCTTGCTTCTTTGCCAAGTGCAGCTGTTCAGTCGGGTACGGCTCGTTCGGTCCGTACGGTCCGTTGGAGCCGCTCATCATGATCGCCCGATGGAACAATCCCTTGGACATCGGTGAGACCATGTGCAACATCACGCTCAATCCACCTACGCTGTAGCCGGATATAGTGACGCTGTCGGGGTCACCGCCGAAGGCGGCTATGTTCCTCTGGATCCATCGAAGCGCGACGACTTGATCCTTCAGGCCTAAATTACCCGGTGCCTTCGAATCACCGGTGCTCAAAAATCCTGATACAGATAAGCACAAATAGGTTTTTAAAGAAAAAAGTTGTGTTATCTTTGAACCACAAGCGATAAAATCCCGACATAATAATTTTATGTTTTCCTTCAAACTTTAAATTCCACCTTAAGCAGAATTTTATAGCTTATATTCGAATTAAGTATCTGAAAAGTAATAAAATATGGGACTTTACCTAGCGTCCCGAGACGATAATTGACAGTGACGAGAACGACGTCTTTGTCTAGCAGATACTGAGGTCCAAAATTAGAGCTTTTACCCGAATATAAGTAAAAACCGCCAGGATGGAAGAATACCAATACGGGTCTTTTCACGGGATCGTTCTCCGATGGTAGCTGCGATCAAGACAATTGTTCAATTAGTGACTTCATACTCTTTTTTAGTGCGAATGTATATTGAGCATTATCAGACTCACTTTTGTTGTGTAGATATTCACACGGAGACAATCCTCCATTATATTCTGTTCGTGTATCGCTGGACAGGCGGGTCCTTCTTTGGTCGCGTCAAAAACATCGATCCAATCCGCCGCTGGAGTTGCGACCTAGGAAAAATATAATTAAAAAATGATAATAATATTTGGCTAGATATGATTGCCGAAACCTTTGCCTTATTTTTGCTACAAATTTTCTATTATATCGGTTCGTTTATATGAAATAATATTCATGCAATACTTACATGCCACAAACTATAAAAAGAATCTTGCCGCATTTTGCGTTTTTGAAAAACTGCGCAAGATTTGTATCGTTTTATTTGCTACGCCTGTATATGCGGATGCAAATGCAAATTACTCTGTTATTTTACACAATTAAAACAATAACGTTTTTAATGTTTTTATTATTTATCTAATCGCGAGATCCAATGCCTTACTTATTGTAGAGATATGTAAAATGGGTGTCCAAACCCATTTGAAATAGAAAATGCAAAATAGTTAAAACCTTTTTATTTAAAAATGCAAAATACAGAGTGCTTTTTTGGCAACCATTTAAAATAGGAAATGGAAAAAAGGCATTTTTTAAATGATTTTTAAAAATAAAAATGGTTGTTTTAAATGTTTATGTTTTTATATTTATTTATATTTATAAATTTTTATTTTTTATTATTTATCCAGTCCGCATCGTAAATGGCATTTTTCTCAGCAATTAATTGTATATATCAACGGTCATATTTCACTTATTATTAATATTATTGTTTATTATATATAGATATTTTATACTATTATTTCTTAGATTTAAATTTTTATTTTTTTTAATATAAACTTAAATTACAAAAATTGAATTACATAAACATTCACATATGGGATTACAAAACATGTTTGCCTACATTTTGTTTACAGGCATTCAATTATTCTTTTGAAATAACATTTTAAGTAATTGCAATGCTGTTTAGAATAAGTAGATGTTTTCAAGTAGGGGAGCAATGGGTACTCCGAGCCCAGGGATCTCGGGTTGCGGTTAGCGGGATCGGGGGGGGGGGGGCTTCGCTGCCGCGGGGGGTTATACATCTTCAAATGTTCTCTAGATTACAAAATACAAAACATAACAAATAGAATTATATAATTCTTCTGACGTGCATTATATTAGATTGTCTAAAGTAACCTTTACACTAGAAATACCAAATAATTTTCGACCGTTTCAATTTTTAAAAGTAATGTTACATTAATTATGTTAAACATCGAATAATTTTTTTATTGTAATCTACATTTTCTACTTTTACAATAAAAAACATGATATTAAAAAATAGAAACGGTTGAAAATAGCTTTTGGTATTTCTAGTGTTTAATCGGAAAAAAATGCACATGTTTTATTTATTATAATACTAAAAATAATAACATATTTATAGCAAAAATATTTCAGAAATCATCCAAACTATTACGACAACTACAGCCAATTATTGAAATTAACAAAAAAAATATGTTATAATAAAATCAAAATCAATATAAATAATGTTATTACAAAAAAAACAGATATAAAACTTAATTTATAACCACGGATTACATACACATATATACATATATGTATTTAATGAAATAATAATATATGTATACATATATATTTCTTCCACATTTTTTACACAATTTAAAATAGAAAAAGTTGTTTGATTTTGCCAAGGGAAACATTCTATAGGAATGTCGTACTTAAAAGTACAATTTTGTGCAAAATTATGTACAGCTATTTAAAAAAAATAACGTTTTAAAGGACTGTCATTCAAAACCCGTTTTTATCTTGAAAAACTAACATGAAATACGTACATTACGTCCGTACATTCAACGTACGTTGAATACCTCGTCAAATAATAATTTATTTTCCTCTTTACCAATGACTATTTTAAATATTTTGTACAATATATTGTAATACAGGCCGTAGAGCTGTGTTCCGAAATTGACTGCCAGTGCTGAAAATCTGTAATACATGTGACGTGACCTATAGATTTTTAGTACTGGCAGTTTCGGAACACAACCAAGAGTGACATAATTTATATTATATTATTTATTATATTTCTTTATTTGACAAATACATAAAATATATAAATGTAACGTCCAAACATACGTACACACCACCGTAAGAATGTTATATATTAGTACATTATTTCCGAAAAGTTAGACAAATTTTAGCACCAGTTTCCAGTAAATCGGTCCATTAATAAATGAGTAGTTCGCAGTAGGTAAGTCAGACAGACAGACAGACATTATAAATATTTTAGAACCGATATCCCAAAAAATCGGTAATGATGCGGTTCTCAAAATATGTCTACGGTCTAAGTTAGAGTATCATAAAATAGTATACCAAATTAGGTTGATTTAATTTCAAAACTGTAATATTATAGATTTGCATAGCGGACAAACACATACATTCATTTATATAGAGATAGAGATAAAAATATGATTTTATTACAATTACTTATATGTATTTCTTGTGCTAATAATATAATAATTTTTAACAAGTATAATCGCTTATCCATTCTTATTAGTAAGCTCAATTTTTTTTAAATGTCTGGATGCAAATTTAGTAGCTTCGGTCACTGCTTTTTCTATACACGTCCCAAAATCTTGTGACGCATGTGTAGATTTCATACTGGCAATTAACATGGATTTGAATCCTTTAATAGGTCCTTGATTTGCATTAAAAATTTGTAGAACGACATCCATCCAGATTTGTACATTGAATGCATTATAAACTATCTCCTATATAGTTCCTAATAATTTTTTTTGTTTTTTTTGTTGCTTGCCTATTTATTTTCATACAAATAAAATGAATTATGTTTTACATCATTCATTTATATTACAAGGAAAAAAATTATTAGAAGTGCAAGAAATGCGCAGTAACTCTTTACATACATTATAATTAGTTATGCAGGAAATGAATGAAAACACAGATGAATTTTGTGTTTTGCTATATTAGGAAATCCACAATAAACTTGAATGATTTATTATCAAAATGATTTTATATACAATTTTATATACAATTTTATATACAATTTTATATACAATTATACATACAGTCGAAGTAATTATAAATTTTCAACACCAAACTCCTTGGCATTATTATCAATGGTAAGATTAAAGTAAATAATGCTATAAATATATCTGTCATATTCTCTGTGATTAAAATATGATGTAACTTGAAAATAATATCTATTTTATATATTATAGGTAAATATGAGTTATAAATAAAAATTCCAAAACTACAAAATTTAATAATAGAAAAGCAGTAAATAAGATATTAAATAGTACCAATGAAGTCGGTATTATATTGGATAAGACTGTGTGCTCTATGCATTAGAAGGTGGCCAGAGAGGTGCAGTATCTCAACATACATGCAAGACATAAATGAAAACCTAGATGAATTTTGTGTTTTGCTGATGTATTTAGAAAATCTACAATAAACTAGAATGATTTATCAAAATAATTTTATATCAGCGGTGCACATGTACTTTTGTTGTTAAAATTTTGCTCCGTTTTTTGTTCTTTTTTTTAATGTTATAAAACTTTATTTTATATTATACAAAAATATTTCACAATAAGTTTTATTTTTGTAATATATTATATGTAAGTGTTATATCACATATATGTCATTATATATATATATATATATATATATATATATATTGCAAAGTGTTCTCGTAATAATATGTTTAATTCTCATTTATTTAACATTTCTGATAATGTCGTATTTGAGAGAGTGACTATAGAAACTATAGCAAGTAAAAAAGTCGTTATTTTATTTTTCTTCTAATTTTTTTCAATACAGAACTGCCTAATTGCGTAGTTTTGTAATAAAATTATTTTAAAAATTATAACGATAAATTGTCACATTACTTGCATGATTGCATCTGTTTCTGCAATCTATGACGAAATCAAGTTCTTTCTTATGCTTCTCTAATTTATTTTTTTATGACTCAATGTAATTTTCATTGAAATAAGTATGTAGTTTAAAATTTTGATCTTATACATTGGGTGCGTTCAGCCGATACTCCGCTAGCCTAGCAATCGTGAGCAGTCGCTCGTTTTCGCTCGTTTCTTCTCCTTTGACCCAATGGATTAAAAGGAGAGGAAACGAACGACTGCTCACGATTGCTAGGCTAGCGGAGTATCGGCTGAACGCACCCATTGTCTAATATAGATTAGAGAAGCATAAGAAAGGACTTAACTTCATAAGGACATAAATTGCAGGAACAGATTTAATCATGCAAGTATTTGCGACAATTTTTCGTCAAATAATTTTTAAAATAATTTTATTACAAAACTACGCAATTTTAGGCCAGATCTGTATTGGAAAAAATTAGAAGAAAAATAAAATAACGACTTTTTTACTTGCTATAGTTTCTATAGTCATTCTCTAAAATACGACAATATCAGAAATGTTAAATAAATGAGAATTATAAACATATTATTATGAGAACACTTTGCAATAAGTATGTATGTACATATATATATATATGTATATATAATATATATGATAACCATTAAGTATCTATGAAATACTTTTTAATTGTGTTATTCAAACTTAAGGGTTTTACGAAGCCATCAATTATAGTGGATATCAAAAGTAAAAATGCAACTATTTTTAATTTTGATATCCGCTATAATATTGACTTTCCCATTTTGAATTTATCAACGTTGACATCAGATTAGTATTCAGCGACCTGAAAAACCATTAAATTTGAATAACATTATAAAATATTTCATGAGTACTAATGATTGCAAGTTTGACACAATATACTCTATGTTAATCATCAATGTCTTTTTAATCATAATCGACACTACAACCCGCGAAAAACGATTGTATTAAACCGTATTAAAAGCTTATATGAATTTATTAAGAATCTTATTAGAATTGAATATGCAAATTAATTATAATTTAAATATGTCATATTTAAATCAAATTAAAGTACCCCATTTTATTTAATCTATATATGGATTAAACTGGACCTTGCTTTGTTAAAATATGCAAAATCAGCCGCACAGACCTAAGGAAATGCAGAGTTAATATGGTTTTAATTTGCCAAATGTGGATTAAATATGGTAATAAATTCAAAATTAATTTGTTAAATATAATCAAATAAGTCAAATATAATCATATAAGACAAATATAATCATATAAGTCAAATTTGTTATATATAACTGTTATTTGATCTTATTAGAATTTTATATAATTTTGTTTTAAATTTAAATTTATACCAATTTAAATTTAAACAAGATTATATAAAATTTTATTTTTTAAGCGTGCTACTTTATTTTATAAGAGTGGATTTCACGATATAACTGATACAAAAATTGTGTCGTTCCGAGACGCAGTGTCGTGTCTTCTAGATACCGTTATCTTATAACATTCTTTGTCAAATTTTAATTACGAGAAACAGATCACATCGAATGCCATCTATCGGATACTTTGAGATGCAATATTCTGATCTGATCATATATAATCTTATATGACTATATTATTTTTTTTTAATTTGAATTAAATATTTTACATGTTAAGTTCGACAAATAAAGAAACAAATTTTACCGCAAATATTATTTAAACATTATTTAAACAAAAATACGTTTTAATAAGAATCAAATTAAAACCAAAGGGCCTAGCGGAGTAAGCATGTGAAATTGGCCCTTGATCATACAGAGCTGACATTAATGTCACAAGTTAGTACTAATATGATAAAACTTTCCACCAAATATTATTTTTAAAAATCCATTTTTTTAGAAGTTATGCAGGGAAAAAGTAAAATAAAGAAATGTATTTTTCTCGAAAACCACTTGACCGATCTTGATGAAAAAAATATATGTTATGTAGACTAATAAAACTAATTAACAAAAAAAATGTCCAAAATATTTGCCAAAAAAAAAACCAAAAAAAATATTTGAATTTTTAATATTTTTTTTTAAGGTGACATTTTTGAGGTACCCCTTTGAAATTTTTATGAAAATTTCTCTCAAATGTCCACTATAACATATATTTTTTTCAATTTTTTTTAAATAGTGGAACATAGTTAAAAATACGAAAATCGTAAGCGTCGCGTCACTCCGGCGCACAGTGCAGTGCCATTCCGCGTTGCGGGTGTTCGATGTAACTTTACTAGCACATATGTACGTCTGCAATTAGCCTATAATATGTATACTTTTTAATTTTTATAGTTTCCAGAGTTTACCACGTGGAAGTTGCAGTACGGTTTTAAACTCCTTATTGGGGTGCTTTTTTAACGTGAGTCCCTCGCCTTTCACTACGTTTCCGTTACAATCGGGGTGCTTTTTTAATGTGAGTCCCTTCGCCTCTCACTACGTTTCCATAAAATCGGGGTGCTTTTTTAACGTGAGTCCCCTAGCCTTTCACTACGTTTCCGTAAAATCAGGGTGCTTCTTTAACGTGAGTCCCTTTGCCTCTCACTACGTTTCCGTAAAATCGGGGTGCTTTTTTAACGTGAGTCCCTCGCCTCTCACTACGTTTCCGTAAAATCAGGGTGCTTTTTGAATGTAAGACCCCTCGCTTCTCATTACACCTTACACCTACGATTTTCACTATCACTGTCTATTACTGGAATGTTATTTGTTTTCTTAAACAGATCGCTCAGTATTTCTGCTGGTTTCAAAATTTTCGCTAAATATCTTGCATGAGATACATAATATATAATTGCAGCAATATGACAGCAGCATCCAATTGTTCGTAGCCCAATTAGCGATCTGTTTAAGAAAACAAATAACATTCCAGTAATAGACAGTGATAGTGAAGAAGATTAAATAAATCGTAGGTGTAGGGTGTAATGAGAGACGAAAGGTCTTACATTCAAAAAGCACCCCGATTTTACGGAAACGTAGTGAGAGGCAAAGGGACTCACGTTAAAAAAGCACCCTGATTTTACGGAAACGTAGTGAAAGGCGAGGGGACTCACGTTAAAAAAGCTCCCCGATTTTACGGAAACGTAGTGAGAGGCGAAGGAACTCACGTTAAAAAAGCACCCTGATTTTACGGAAACGTAGTGAAAGGCGAGAGGACTCACGTTAAAAAAGCACCTCAATAAGGAATAAGTTTAAAACCGTACTGCAACCTCCACGTGGTAAACTCTGGAAATTATAAAAATTAAAAAGTATACATATTATAGGCTAATTGCAGACGTACATATGTGCTAGTAAAGTTACATCGAACACCCGCAACGCGGAATGGCACTGCACTGTGCGCCGGAGTGACGCGACGCTTACGATTTTCGTATTTTTAACTATGTTCCACTATTTAAAAAAAATTGAAAAAAATATATGTTATAGTGGACACTTTAAGAGAAATTTCCGTAAAAATTTCAAAAAGGTACCTCAAAAATATCACCCTAAAAAAAAATATTTAAAAATTTAAATATTTTTTTTAGTCTTTTTTTGGCAAACATTTTGAACATTTTTTTTGTTAATTAGTTTTATTAGTCTACATAACATATTTTTTTTCGGACTTGGTTAGATGGCGCGTGTGTGAATGGTAGCGGTGAAAGTGCGTTTGTGCGATTTTAGATTTGTTTCTGGGTTTAAAGATTAGTATGTGGCAAGTAGGGATAATGGAAAGATAGGGTGTAAGTAGGAGATGCGATGAGAATGAAGGGAGGTAGTAGGATGCAAGTAGAGAAAAGTAGTATAAAAGTGTTTAGAGAACGTGGTAGGATGAGGTTATGGTGACGAGTCAGTTAGGCGGCAAAGGCGGTAAAGGTAATGTAGGTAAAGTAGGGAAGGTTTCGATCGATGATTGTAAAGAAGATTGTATGATAAGTGCATGATTAGCTAAGGAGCCTTTGGTCGTAAATTAAGTATAGGTTAAGAAGATTGTTAAAGGGATGACAGGTTGAACTCAGAACACAGGCAAATTTTAGATTGGGAAATATAGGATTAAGAATAAGAAGAGGAAGAAGAGGAAAAAGGAAGAAAACAGGAGAGGACAAGAGGTAGGTGAAAGAAGCGCTGTTATAGAAGAGGTTATACGAAACGGGAGGATTAAATGTGAAGAAAAAAGGAGAAAAAAGTAGTTGTAAAAACTCTCGAGTTCCGGGTTAATGGAAATGAAAAGAAGAAAGGTGAAATAAAGCTAGGACACAAGGATTGGCGGGTTCAGAGGTGTTCTAGAAAAGGGAAGTAAAAGAAGATGAGTAACTGAGGAAGGGTTATAAGCCATTGATGAAGAAGAGAGAAGATGAACAGAAGAAAGGTGAAGGAAAGCGATTGGCGTAATCCTGGAACAAGGATTAGCGAAACTTATCTGCGTTGAAGGAAAGGAAATGTAAAAGAAGATGGGAATAGGAAAGGGAGTAAACGAGGACACAAGGCGTGGTGAGAAGAGGAGAGGAAGAAAAGGAAGGAAATGTGGAAAGAGGAAAAATAAGAGGTATGAACGTTACAGTTTAAAAAAGGACGCAGCAGTTTTCTGGAAATATTAGAATCTTTGGATGGTACGGATGTGCGAATACAGGTATATTGGTTATGCAACGGCAGATAGGAGGTACGGGAAGATAACCAGAGGACGCGCGCGCGCGCGGAGGAAATAAATGTTGCTTCGGAGGAAACGAGAGAAGAAGAGCTGGGAGACAATGTAGTAGGAGAGGAGAGGAGCAGTGCTGAGGAATTTGGCAAATAAGGAAGAGGAAAGGAGCGATTCGAAGGCACAGAAGTTTTTTGAGTTAAATTAGGAATGAACTCAAAAAGATCAGGGAGATTAAGATTAAGAAGATAATATATTGGAAGATAAAAGAAAAGAAGAGAGGAAGGAGGGGCATACAGAGAGGTGTGATGAGTTAGCAGTGATCGGCAAAAAAAAATTTTCATTATTTATTTTTTAATGTCAAAAAGCAATCATTAATAAGCCAAAATACAATATTAAGTGCCAAAAAATTAAAAATATTTTTTCAACTTATTTTATTTACCTAACAATTTGTAAATAATTTCAAAAAAGATTATTTCTACAAAAATTATTAATGTGTAACATTATTTTTAATTCTTAGAAAATTTAATAATAAATCGAGAATTATAACTAATTTTTCAAAAATAAATAATTAAATAAAATAATTTTTAATTTTCTAAAAAATAATGGAAAAAAAAATATTTTTAATTTTCCAAAAAATTAGTAATTAAATAAAAATATTTTCTAATTTTTCAGAAAATTAACAATTAAATAAAAATAATTTTTATCCTTGACTCTGAAACAAGGTGTCTTGGCAAAAACAAGCATGAACATGAGGTAACTGACAATATTACAATCAGAGATACTAGGCAAGACAAAGGGAACATCATAAAGTTCTTGATTATATACACTTATTTTACACATTAATGATAAAGCGAAAAATTGTTTTAAGAATGCCAACAATCTTTGAACAACTAAAAAATAATTGTGAAAATTTGTGAGAAAATATATCTATTAATTAACCATTTATTAGATCATATTAATAAGTATAAGCTGTTGTTCTTAAATTTTCCTTCCCTTTGAGTGTGCATATAACATACATACACTTTTTGTAAATATATGAATGTATTCAAAGTTTCAATTTTATATTCAGAAGTACTAAATAAAGCAAAGTCAATGATTAAAAAATTATATTTGTTATCACACAGTTATTATTAAATCAGTCAACACGGTAATAAATGTGTACATATTTGACTTACAAGAATAATTTATTAATTATTACTTACATATTAATATTGTATAAACGTATCAGCAGATACAGCGTATTTATTCTTCAAGTTTTTAATCAAGATTATTTATCATCTCTCATTGATGTAATGCTCTTTAAGGCTCCTGGTCCCTGAGCCGAGAACTCCGCGTTGACGGTGACGACGTACCGTCGCGGTAGAAATAAGAACTCTCTCCAATAGAGAATAAGCGAGAAATGTTGAGAATTGACACGTTGAGAATTCTTACGTAGTATTTCCAAATAAAAAGATATTTGCTTAAAATAACACTACAGATCAATTCAGCACACTTTAAAAATACGCCGAGTTGAAGTTAAGTCTACCCCTTTCCCTTGACAATTAATAAACAGCCGTAAAATGAATATAATACAAAATCTAGTCATGCGCCTGCGCACAAACCTGCATCGTATCACATTCGTTTTACGGCTGTTTATTACTATCAAGGAAAAGGGGTAGACTTAACCTCAACTCGGCGTATTTTTAAAGTGTGCTGAAGTGATCTGTAGTGTTATTTTAAGCAAATATCTTTTTATTTGGAAATACTACGCAAGAATTTTTAACGTGTCATTTCTTACTTCTTCTCACATTCCAACATGGCCGCGACGAGTACCCAGGAGCCTTAAATAATTTAAGCCCAAATTATTTAAGAGAATCACGTGTTTTCTAAGTAAATAATACTATTTTTTTTTAGCGACACTCGAATTACACTTTATAATTACTCTTAATTCAAAATTCTCATCAGTTAATTTATTAAATTTAGGTAAATTAAACATTGTAGCGTAACTAAAAAGTCTTTCTACTGGTGCAGAAGATGGTAAAGGTGTATTAAATTTGAGAAAAACTTTCTTAACAATAGGATATAAATTAAGTAATTCGAGATCATTCCTACTTTCAGTACTAAATTTCTGAATAATTGCTTCTACATCAGAGGCCCCAAAAGTTTCGACTACATCAGGTGTATCATGATCACATGTAAAGTCAAAAAAATCATCCTCAGCTACACTATCATCTTTTTTTTATCTTCAACTCTACTCGACACAGAAGCAAGTGCTTCTTTTATTGCTACTATAACATTTGCTTGCACTGAGCGACTTAAACAATTGAGCCAGTTCAATTTAAATTTAGGATGTGAAGCTGCACTGCTACAGCGCTAATCCGTCCTTCATTTTCAACATCAAAAATTGGCTTAAAGCGCAACTGCAAACTTTTCAATAATCCAAACACTAACTTTTTACAAAATTGTAACTTTATTTTTTGACAAGCCAGTAATTTATTCTTGACGGATATGAGTGTAGGAAGCAGGTATAGCGTAGCATAAGACCGCTAAACCAATGAGCATCCAGTATAAAGTCGCCATATTAATTTACATAAGATTGGTCCAGCCGGTCCAGCGGTCTTATGCTATGCTTATGCAGCCTATGCAATTTTGTGCGCGATGGCCTTAAGAGAGAGCAAGAAACCATCGTCAAATTATAGTTCATCTAGTAATTGCAAATTTTCCCAAAAGACACGAATTTTCAGTAGGAAAAAATTATTTAGTATAGTTAACGTTATCGTTTCATTTCTACTGCAACTAATGTACTTTTAAAAACGAATACTTTACAAATTAATAAATGCTAATTTTCTAAAAAATTAGTAATATATTTTCTAATAATTATCTACTAATTGTTCTCAAATAATTTACTTTTTAAAAATTACTAATTTTTGAAAAAATTAAAATATTTTTTTTAAATGTGTAATTTTTTTAAAAACTGACAATTTATTTTATATAATTGCCATTTTTTAAATTATGAGCCATATATTTCTGATTATTTATTAATTTTTTAAACAGAGTATAACATTTTCAATTAATTAATAATTATTTTAAATTTAAAGCTTAGTATTTTATTAATTACTAATTTTTTGTTAATTAAAATTAAAAACATTTAAATTTTTATTTTTGATTAATTAAAAATAATCGCCGATATCATTACTAAAAACAGAATTTTTGCCGATCACTGTGAGTTAGATAGGAGGACATAGGAAAGTATTAGTTAGGAAGCAGGAAATTTGTTATTAGTCGAGTTTATTATATGTAGATGTATGTAAATATTTGAGTGTAAGGGTTTTACAGTTAAATTGAGTATTGTAAGATGAGAGAGTTGCGTTAATATTTTAAGGTAAAGGTAAAGAATTATTAATATGTCAATACGTGGTTGAAAAATAGGAAAATGGCCTACTGCTGAAGCGGACTAGGTTCAAATATTTTTTTAGTTTAGGTTGTGAAGTTTAACGTGCAAATAATGGATTAAGTCGTTTAGGGCTTAAGGAATGGTTTTTCTAAAAGAAATTTAAGAAAGTACGGAATAATGAATTAATAGTTGCACGCGTTAAGTTAAAAAAGTTGGTATGAGTGTGTATAAGGTATATTGTAAACTAAATCCATTTCTTGGCTTTTTGTAGCTGAAATTAAATAAATCTATATTCTATATTTATATACATATAACATATTTTTTTCATCAAGATCGGTCAAGTGGTTTTCGAGAAAAATATATTTCTTTATTTTACTTTCTCCCTGCATAACTTCTAAAAAAATGAATTTTTTTAATTAATATTTGGTGGAAAGTTTTATCATATTGGTACTAACTTGTGACATTAATGTCAGCTTTGTATGATCAAGGGCCGATTTCACATGCTTACTCCGCTAGGCCCTTTGGGTTAAAGCCGCAATTGAATCGAGTAAAAGTCGCATACAGAACACATTAACTTTTTATTAAAGTCTTATATATAAATATTCTGCATCATGTATAGTTCTGGATCATATATATAATCCACATAAGTTATCTTATTAAATACAAATTAAAATCATATTTGATTCGAAGTGTTATATGATCCATATAAATAATCTAATTAAATTTTAATTAAAGCCCTATTTTATTGTGGATCATATTTAATCTACATAACTAATTTTAATAAGTGCAAATTAAAACTGTATTTAAACAAATATAATTTTAATATAAAATCTGGATTTAATTTGAATTTTACCCAAATTAAATATGATTTAATATGATTTTAGTTAGATTCATATTAGATCGTTTTTCGCGGAAAATCCTTTTAAGCATTGAAAGTCCTAATTATACATAATACTAATTAATTTTGATTACAATAGAACACGTCACATATCGTAGGTATTGTAGTTACAATAATATACAACAAAATATATTAAAATAGTAATTTTGGCAAATTTAACTGCAAATTGCTCAAAATTGTGACGTGAGCCGTGAGTGATGGAGCAATTTATAGTGAACAGGACCGTATTCAGCGTTTAAAAAACTATGGGAAATAATTATTCTTGTTTTTGTGCATTTTTTTATGAAACAGTATTAATTATTATTGATATCACGATTAATTTTTAGTTTGCAAGAAAAATGCATTTAAAAAAGAAAATGGATACTGAAAACCATTTAAATGTAAAATAGTTTTTTAAAAAATATATTTTAAATGCAAAATAAAAATTAGGCATTTTATATTTTGTAATATGAATAGAAAGAGCTGTAAGGGTCACAACGCGGATCCAGGTGCGTTTAAATATAAATGTGATTTATTCCTCGATTTACAAAAATCCATATTATATTTTGTATATCTATTTCAGATAATGCACATCTCTGCTTACTTGGAAACGTTGCTGTCCGGTCGGCGATTCGGCGTATCTCACACCGCGAAAGGAATAGATTTTCCTGCCAAGTCTGGTGGTCATGGTGGAACCACGAATTCTTCCAATTGGGGCAGCGACCTCATGTTGTTCCCCAGCGAGATTGTCATCGGCAAGCGCAACAATGATGCTTAAGAGTATAGCAAAGAAGCGTTTCATGATGTTTCTACGGAAGAAAACAGTTTGGACTGCCAAGTTTAATGCAAGCAGAAATTCACGCACGTGAAACCGGTTAGGCACGGTGTCGCACCAGCGAGCACTAAAAACATCTCAAGGGCAATGCGGAGGCCTTTTATATATTCATCAACCGCGAGGAGGAAGACGCGCGCGCGAATCGCAATTGTTTTTCTGGAAAACTTGAGTCTATCGTACAAGATTCCCACAGTCAGCCGTACATGAGGTCACGAACGGTTTTGTAATCGCGCATGGAATTTTGAACCAAGACGAACCGAGAGGCGATTATTCGACGAGGCGCCGATAAATTCGCAATTCGTAAAAATTATCTCCCAACAGTTCACGGATCGTAACATCATCGTTTTTTTTCTTTTGATACATTTTTCAAAATACAACGATAATGGCGCGCGATTACGTCAGATATTTTGATGTAGATTATAGATCATGTTTTTCCTCGCCAGGAGAAATATATATATAATGGAGTCTTACAGGAAAGATATATTAAATCTTACTACAGGAAATGACATAAAATCCAATTACTTTATTGCATTAGCTTTTTTCATAATTTCTTTTTATAACAGAGAGGAGAAAGATTTTTATTTTATATCCTAGAAAAGTGCAGAGGCTCAAAAATGATGAACTAAAAAATTTTTTAATTTTTAGGATACTTTTTTAGGTATCGTTCTGGATATTGCTTGAATTTATGTTAAATTGTTTGAAACTACTGCAGTAATCACGCTAAATTGTTGCATGAGAAATTGTTTAAAATATTCTATCACAAATGAGCTATTATATACTATTTCTTTTTTTTATTTTTTTTAAGTTGCGTTTGTCTTCCACACGGTAAGTTTTAGTTACATATGGTTAAAATCGAAATTCGCAGCGTAGTCATTCTGATCGTTACGTGTTTGTCTCTTTGGTTTAACGAATTCACGTAATCTCTAGGACAACGCATGTTATTGTTAGCAACAATACGAATATAAGTATCTAGAAGAAATGTCTTCAAATGTCTTCAAGGAAAGATCGGCAAGGAAAGGTCGGTAAGGAAAGACGATGATAAGCATTCCGTTATTGTCAGCAAACATCGCGTATCCCATAGTCATGAATTCAAGTGGTCTGAGGTGGAAATTTTGCATAAGGAAAAGACCAGAAAAAAGAGAGAAAAATCGCAGAAATGTTTTTAATAAAAAAATATTCAGATACAATTAATTTAAAAAAAGACACCAATAACTTGAATCCCATATATGACAACGTCATCTCGAGTGTGTAATTGTTTTGTTTCTCTGCTGTTGGGTACTTTGATAACTTTGTAAGCGTTTAAACTATCAGTTCGTTTTTGACTCCCATTGCGTGAACATGTGTCGCCGCTGTGGCTCGAGAGAATTGCGATCCGTATTGTAACTCGTCAGCATGATACGCAATGCTAACTTTTTGGCGCCGTCGTTGGACATTCTCTGTGTAAATAAGTACTCTCCCTTAAATTTCTTGGACTTGAACATCACTTCTATTATTTATTAATTTTCTAGTCTCTCATTTATGTGATGTTTCTGCCAAAATTTTCATAAGCACTAGTACTGAGAATGTGCCGACGATGGTACTTGTTTTCTCATCAGGTATGAATTTTTGCGCCTTAAGAATTTTTCGCATTGACTTAAAAGGAACTTTTTTTATACTTTTGGAAAATTTTAACTTTTAACTTTTAAATTATTAATTTTTAATCTTATTGACTTTGTTATATCGCGCTTGTTGTTTTTGTTTTGTCAGATCACTTGATAAGGACCCGAATCCTGGGTTGAAACGTCGTAAAGTAAATGTATATTTTTGCCAATTGCTGTCGATGAAATATATTATTTTTTGTAAAACATTATTGGCGGAACAAACATTTATTTTTTGGAAATGTCTTCTTGTCGAATTGATGAAATGGTCCCAAAACTGCTTGCTGTCTACTAATTTATGAGTTTTGCATTTACCTGAAAATTTGGAATTTATACAGCTGGGAATTGAAAAAAAATCATAGAACACACACACACACACACACACAAAGTTAATAGTGATAAGCTATAAATGAATCGAGACAGCTATGATATTTACCATGTCTTGATGCATGTCTTGATTTAGCTAGAGATTAAAATTATTTGCAACATTTTTTACTTGTTATGGCATTGATATTATTTAATTGTAGATGAAGGCGAGGTATAATATGAGATGTTAAACTAGAATCCGGTTTCTGTTTTTGTTGAATAGATTGTTTAGATTGTCAAATATTTGACGAGCATTGGTTACCTGAATGTACATTTTAACGTTACTGCTATATATTTCTGATTTTTTACGAGAATATATTACCTGATTATCAGGATTATTGCACCTTTTGATTTGCGTGTTAAGTTCTTTGACCAGTTTTTCATATTTAGAAACATTCATTTACTGAGTGTCACTATTCATATCGCTCTATCGTGGACTTTCTTTTGCAGAAACAATCTGTTTTCCGATTAATAGGGGTACCTTAATATGCAGGTAGCGTTGAGACTTTTGTTAAAACTACGTCATTCGAATTATTAGAGGCGGATTGAGAATCCGTGACTTTAAAAATTTTGATCCAAACTTAAGATTTACGTGTTGAATTTTTGATAGCCAAAGCAATGGTTTCTTTTTTCCGTTCGTTATTCAATTGTAATTTCGATATTTCTCTATCAAAGAATGCGGATATAGTCTTCACATTGGAGCTGGCGCGACGTTTGGAGGCTTCGGGAGTGACGGCAAATTGCTTACATCCCGGGATGATAGATAGTGGAATCTGGCGAAACGTTACCCGCTCCGTTATCTTGAGGTTTGAAATTAAGAGTTAAGGCTTTCTTTAAAACACCCGAGCAAGGCGCACGGACGACTATTCATCTCGCAGTTTCTGACGAATTTAACTCAGTTTCGGGAAAATATTTTATGGATTGTGCCGTAAGAATTATTGTTGATCTTCTGAAGCTTGATCTTTTCCTAAAAAAACTTCAGCATTTCAAGAATTTTAGCAATATAACTTTTGAAAAAGAAAAAACCTTAAACGGGCAATAAGAGCACAATCGTAACGTTAAACCGCTAAATTTTATTCTCACAAGTCAAAATTAACGAACGTTTCGACCCTTCTTTGGGATCCTCCTTAGCGTAAATCTTACATATAAAAATTAATACAAAAATAGTCTGACGTCGCAAACATATACATACAGATAGTCTACCGCCGTAAACAACAAATCATCGCTGGTCAGTTATGTTAGATGTGCACTCCGACACGTTCCAGAGTATCATCGCATAAAAGCTTCCTGGTTAGAGCGCCAGGAAGTTTTTTTCAACCGGATGTAATGTTGTTGTCATTGTGACGCAACGCCTGTGGACAAAATCGGAGTACCGTCCTCTCTCAATATTCATACAGGAACACAATAGATAACACAATAGATATCCACCAAAGTAACTCACAGATTTAACATAATGGATAATAGTCAAGTCGCAACGCCCGTCAATCAACAGAGATCGGTGTGTCTCCGAGGACGTTCACGCAGAGAATGGCACGCTTGCCTTAAATAAGATATCGATGACATAGGGAAGCAAGGGGAAAGGTCACGTAACAACAATATTTAAACAAATCCGTGTAACAGCAATAATTCTAGACTTTAACAAGTCCATCGATAGCACTAATATATACTTCTGGTATATCTTCCGTATCCGTCTGCAAATTTAAACCTTCTCTTTGCCTTTTTATGTAAATCATTTCTGATATTAAGCGTTTGCTCAGGGACGGTTCTTGGTCTAATATTTCAACATCTTTCCAATTGAAATCATGGTTATACTGCAATCTGTGGTCTGTTAAGACCAAATGACTCGCACCACTCCTTCTGATATGAGAGTTATGTTCTTTAACTCTCGTTAGAAGTTGTCTCCCTGTCTGACCGACATAGGAAGCCTCACAATCATTGCAATTAATTGTATACACGACATTCCTATGCGATAATCCAGGGAGAATATCCTTATGAACTCTGATAAATCTGTTCAATTTATTAAGACTGAAATACGAGATCTGATGCATATTAAGATCCTTAGTTAAATTTTTATATTTCTCAGTTAACCCAGGAACGTATGGTATCGTAAAATGTGGAACTTCATTATCAATGTTTTTATCGTTATTAACGTGTCTATCATTAAGCAAAAATCTCAGGCGCTCATGTATTGTCTTAAAAATGAATTCCAATGAATAACAATTATTCACCAGAACTTGAATAAAAAATTTTATGTTTTTTTTTATGAAATCTTGGATGCGACAACTTAAATACTCGATCAATCAAACCGATGACCGTGCCCTTTTTCTGACAGAGTGGATGTTGAGAAAGAAAATTTAAATATCTTCCGGAAAAAGTGGGTTTATGAAACCAGTCAAATTGCAAATGGTCACCTATGTGAAGCATGGTGACCTCTAAAAAGTTCAATTTGCCACCCACGCCGATCTCCATAGTAAATTGCAATCTCGGGTGAAAAGAGTTGAATGTTTCTAATACGTGAGTGCATTCATTAAGAGGCACCGCCATTGCAATATCGTCCACGTATCTCTTATAAAAAGAAGGGACAAACTTCAAGCTTCCGAGGGCTCTAACCTCCAGGTCTTGCATCACGATATCCGCCCCTATGGGTGACAAAGGGGGGCCTATAGGAGAACCGAAAGTTTGCTGATATATAACTCCATTAAAAACAAAAAAAGTCGATTTTAATACCAATCTTACTGCCTGGAGAAATTCGGACTCCGGAATCACGCAACTCTCAGAAATATAATTCCATCTTTTTACGATGCTATCAATAACCATTTCAGTAGGCACGTTAGTAAAAAGAGAGATAACGTCAAGAGACATTAAAGTATAATCTTCTCTAATATGGGTTTCGGAAAGTTTTTTTACCAAGTCGAAGCTATTCGAGACATGACTATCTCCTTTAGGAAAGCAATTAAACATGACTTTATGGAGAAAAGCAGCCAAATTGTACAAAGGGCTATCAACACATGAAACGATGATTCTGAGAGGACAATTAATTTTGTGGATCTTCGGGAGTCCATACGCTCTCGGCAAGTTCCGTCACTACAATATAGCCGTCTGTACAATGAGTCTGAGATGAATTCTGATTTCCTCCATCTAATCAAAAGTTCCCGAATCCGAGTTGTTACCTTTCTAATTGGATCTTTAGAGACAATCTTGTAAATATCGGTATCTCCTAAGAGTTCCTCCATACTGGCTATATATTTATCTTTGTCCAATGCTACCGTGACGTTACCTTTGTCAGCCCTAGTTAAAATTAAATTAGAATTATCATCAATAAAATTCTTTGTAGCAATCGACAAATGTTTCATCGCGTTGTTGTGTACATTTTCTTGTACCGCGTAACCCCGAAGACCATTCACCAGATTCGAGAATCGATTTCTAAGAGCTGTATTAGTTCTAATGGGAAACTTCTTTATATTATTTTCAATATTTTTTATAAATTCTCGATCGTTACTCTGTCTTTATTTAATCCCGGAAGGTTAAAATTTTCTTAGCTGAATAACTTTTGATTCTTTTAATTTAACGTTAAATGCTCTTTCTTTAATTCTTCTTAAAACACTCTAAATATATTTTAAGAACGTGGGTTATCGAATGCTGTGAAAGGATCCTGCTAAAGGCAAGAAATTGTGGGAATTAAGCGAGCTTCTGGTAAAATTGCAATCATCAGACCCGAAAATTTAAATGCAATTTTTTTGTAAATTTTTATATAATTTTTATCATTTGTTATAACGGGTGTCTGAGGCCACCCATCACCCACCCATTTTCTTTCAAAAACTAAGCATTTTAAAGAAAAACGTTCTAGACAAAAATTGTATGGTTTTGAGAGGAACATAAGATGGTGTCGTTGATTTGACCTTGGGTGGCATCGTTAAGGACAGGTCAAGGACACCTTCAGTTTCTTAAATGGAACCCCCTATTTTTTATTGCATATATTCTTATAGCTTATGTTGAGAGCTTTCTAAAACACTATAATTAAGTATTTTTTTATTAAGTACTTTTTGAGTTATAATAAGGCTTGAAAGTTACAGTATTGTGACATAATATTTTGTTAAGTATTTATAATTCAAATTCTTTACTTTTTATTTTTGCAAACAATACGAATCAATTAATGTAAAGAAAACACAATTTTCTTAAAGAAAAACTTGTTGTGTAATTGTTTATTGCATATTCATTATTTTCTTAGCTTCTCACGATTCGGGGTGCTTGATTTGCGAACAAGCGCGAAAAGCGGCCTAGGATTTCACACTCACGTTAGGAAAAATGCTTTTTCAATAACTATCAATCACGCAATAAAAAATCGGTACTCTTCTTTCATGGTATACGCTAAATTTAAGTCTTTGTCGAAAGTAATTCAATATGTACTTGGTAAATAGACATTCTGTAAGAATGAAACTTAATGCATGAATATATGAATGCCTACAGAAATTACACAGCGCGCAATAATTTATTCCAGATATTTTAAACATTGTTCTTAACAACGGTACAAGAATTACTCATTATAAATGGCATTAAAATTGTTCTTCAGCTTTGTAGATTAGTGCGCTATCTACTGTGCCACATTACGCTCTTACATAAGTTTTTCTTTAAGAAAATTTTGTTTTTTTACATTAATTGATTCATATTGTTTGCAAAAATAAAAAGTAAGTAATTTGAATTATAAATACTTAACAAAATATTATGTCACAATACTGTAACTTTCAAGCCTTATAACTCAAAAAGTACTTAATGAAAAAATACTTAATTATAGTGTTTTAGAAAGCTCTCGACATAAGCTATAAGAATATGCAATAAAAAATAGGGGATTTTATTTAAAAAACTAAAGGTGTCCTTGACCTGTCCTTAACGATGCCACCCAAGGTCAAATCAATGACACCATCTTATGTTCCCCTCAAAACCATACAATTTTTGTCTAAAACGTCTTCCTCTAAAATGCTTAGTTTTTGAAAGAAAAAGGGTGGGCGGGTGGTCTCAGACACCCGGTATATGTGACGATCTTTTGTACTTAAGATATATTTTAATAATAATTTTACTTAACTTGCCAGTACAACTTGCCTCATAGTAAAGTATCGAAACTTTATTAATAAATACTTTTTATACTAAAAAATAATTTTGCAAATATTTAATTTTGCAGGAATAACTTTTATTAAAAAAGAAACTTTTTTATATAAAATAATGATATAACTGTATTTGCATTTGTTGAGTAATAGGATTGATGTATGTATACTTTTACTTAATGACTTAATCAGCCAGGTCAGTAGGTATATATATGTATTGCACATTACAAAATCGACTGTAGATATCGATTTCTATTTCGAATTTAAAGGAAACAAACTGTCCCATTTTTGCATTCTATCGGGATAAAGTCCTGTCTTCATTTTTGGTTCCTCAGAGATTTCTAGATAGTTGTCTTTTTCTGGTAAGTAAGGTTCCCATGTAACATTCTTAGCCAAAGCTGGAGATACTGGCTGTCCAGTTTGAACAAAATTCGACCACATGCTTGTCATAAGTTCTACTGTAGGAATTTCCGGGTCATCGTTTTCAAAGAATGGAAATTTGAATTTCATGAAGAACAAATATTGTAAATCGTCATGATGCACCACGCCTTGAATGATAAAATAAATAACAAATTTAGTTACACATAATTTATGCAGAAGTTATAAAGATCAAATCGTGATGTCTATAAAGCAATCTGAACAATTTGAATCAAGCAATTTGAATAAAAAAGTAAAATACAAGAATAAAAATAATACCGTATGGTGTGGTTTCGTTCCACATGACAAAACTGTATCGTCCTTGATAAGAAGACACATAAAAGTAGATGGGTTGGTCGGTGTTCTCGGCGATTAATTTTACAGAACTATGCATTGGATATGTAACTATTGCATCGGTGTTGATCTGAAATACAAAACATAATTATACATATATATGAATTAATTGCGATTAATTTTATTCATATCACTATATTAATTTTATTCATATTGCTATATTTACAATAGTTAATATTGTCCCAAACATGCTATTATTTCATAAAATATTTTATTTTCTTAACAATTTACGTACATGTGCTAGACCATCATAAGTGTCTGGACCAATCGTTTTGTCGTCAAAGTAAAATCGGCGCAGTTCGGTACTTATATATCTAGACCGAGGTGTATCTCGCTCGTACAAGAAATTAATCGGTGCGAGTCTGTACCAGTCATTGTTCAAATCGTCCACGTATGAATCATTCCCGAGTTCGTGTTGCTTGGTGACAACTAAAAATAACCGACGGAATATATTATTATTACTACATATTTATTAATTTCTGTGATTTCAGCCACTATTTATAACTTGAGAATTGAATGGCAATGACAAGAAAATACAAATACAAGATTCTTACAGGTGACCACACCACCAAACTCGTCTTTAGTAACTCCTGCGATCAGCGGAACCTTGTGGAATTTCCCCTTCTTAAAAAGTTCAGCGGGCTGTTCGGGCAAGAATCTTTCTATACCGTGAACCTCAGGTTCTACTACAGGTGTCCATATTAACATTGGATAACCGTACCACTCCTAGAATGTCGTAGTATGCTAAAGATTACTTTTTTATACTCTTAGGGGCTTTCTTCTTTTATATCTAATAAAACAAATCTCTACGTTTTTTAGTTCTTGATTTTTTACAGCATTATATATTTGTTTCTCTAATTTTTTATCGTTTGGTAGAAAAATTACTTAATCTTATTTACTAATCCTATATTTATTAATCTTGTCCTATATATGTAATCTTCCTTACAAAAAACTTGGGCATGGTGTCCGTGAAGTTCTCCACTGGTTTGGAGTTTAAACAGATTAGCATAGAGCCAGTGGTGTCGGTGGGACAGTCTAGTAATTCGGCTTGCTTCTTTGCCAAGTGCAGCTGTTCAGTCGGGTACGGTCCGTACGGTTCTTTCATCGATATCGAGCCGCTCATCATGATCGCCCGATGGAACAATCCCTTGGACATCGGCGAGACCATGTGCAACATCACGCTCAATCCACCTACGCTGCAGCCGGATATAGTGACGCTGTCGGGGTCACCGCCGAAGGCGGCTATGTTTCTCTGGATCCATCGAAGCGCGACGACTTGATCCTTCAAACCCAAATTACCCGGTGCCTTCGAATCACCGGTGCTCAAAAATCCTGATACAGATAAGCACAAATAGGTTTTTTAAAGAAAAAAAGTTGTGTTATCTTTGAACCACAAGCGATAAAATCCCGATATAATAATTTTATGTTTTCCTTCAAACTTTAAATTCTACCTTAAGCAGAATTTTATCGCTTATATTCGAATTAAGTATCTAAAAAGTAATAAAATATGGGACTTTACCTAGCGTCCCGAGACGATAATTGACAGTGACGAGAACGACGTCTTTGTCTAGCAGATACTGAGGTCCAAAATTCGAGCTTTTACCCGAGTATAAGTAAAAACCGCCAGGATGGAAGAATACCAATACGGGTCTTTTCACGGGATCGTTCTCCGATGGTAGCTGCGATCAAGACAATTGTTCAATTAGTGACTTCATACTCTTTTTTAGTGCGAATGTATATTGAGCATTATCAGACTCACTTTTGTTGTGTAGATATTCACACGGAGACAATCCTCCATTATATTCTGTTCGTGTATCGCTGGACAGGCGGGTCCTTCTTTGGTCGCGTCGAAAACATCGTTCCAATCCGCCGCTGGAATTGCGACCTAGGAAAAATATAATTAAAAAATGATAATAATATTTGGCCAGATATGATTTGCCGAAACCTTTGCCTTATTTTTGCTAAAAATGTTCTATTATATCGGTTCGTTTATATGAAATAATATTCATCACGCAATACTGCACAAGCTATACAAAGTATCTTGCCGCATTTTGCGTTCTTGAAAAATTGCGCAAGATTCGTTCATTTTATTTGCTACGCCTGTAATGCGGATGCAAATGCAAATTACTATTTTATTTTACACAATTAAAACAATAACGTTTTTAATGTTTTTATTATTTATCTAATCGTGATATCTGATGCCTTACTTGTAGAGATATGTAAAATGGGTGCCCAAACCTATTTGAAATAGAAAATGCGAAATAGTTGAAACCTTTCCATTTAAAAATGCAAAATACAAAGTACCTATACTTTTTAGGCAACCATTTAAAATAGGAAATGAAAAATAGGCATTTTTTTATGGTTTTTAAAAATAAAAATAGTTGTTTTAAATGTTTATGTTTTTATATTATTTAATTATATTTATAAATTTTTATTTTTTATTATTTAGTCCAGTCCGCATCGTAAATGACATTTTTCTCGGTAATTAATTGTATTATTAGCGTGTATCAGATAATATTGTATTAAAATATCAGCAAAGTCTTTTTTTTTCTATGTCATTAAATTAAATAAATTATATATTTACACAATTGTTCTTTTTTCTATATTTTTGATATGCAACCACAATAATTGTGAGTTTTAAAATAGAATTTTTGTTTTAACTCAACATCTCACTAATTTAATATTAAAAAATTTATGTGTTGATTTTAAACCATTTAAGAGGGTTGGCATGGTGTGGCACAAGACCGGCCCGTGTTAAATCAAATTGACAATTTATTGCTTACAACGCGCGAACGGTAGTCAATCTTTCGCGAAATGACGATGTCGATGTCGGACAGATTTCCAAATTATGCAACGGGTGCTTCGACAATTTTTACCGCTCATTATTTTTCTGCGATTTTCTCCAATCGGTAATAAACGATTCGATCGAATCGCTGGTCTGCAGATTTTTAACAAATATCTTTCTTTAATTCGTATCCACATTATACACTCTCACTTTTCCCGTAAATTTCTTTAATTAATATTTGTATTAAATTTTTTTAATCAGCAGAAAGCGCATCACTATTTCTTGTTAACAGCGATCGGAGTATATATTTATTTTGACTGTTGCGTCGCCTGCTGCATCTTGCGTTTCGCCATTCGGCGGAGGTGGGGAGGAAAAAAAGAATTATGCGGACGACGATCTCAAATGGGTTATGTGCAAACGCGTTGCGCATTACATTGATAAACTTGTGTATATAAACAAGCCCCTATGTAGTGCCCGTTTTTGCGATAAAAAGCGTAGAAGCATCTGTCAAGTTCACTTGGTGCACTCGCCCCGCGTCCGTCTCGGTGTTATTGCGTATTTTCAAAAAATTTCCACGGTTTCCTAGACCAAGACTCTCAACAACGTTGTTACGAGCTATCACAATGCGCAAAAAGAGGCGCGCTTAATCTCGTTTTCTCTCGATGATGAAGTCTCGACAGTGAAATAGTATCAAATGCACAGCCCGTTTCTAAATTACAAATTATTTTACGTTGAGAGAAAAAAAAATACAACGAAAATCTTAATTAAATATAAGAATTTTCTAAATTACTAACTATATATAAAAAAAATTTTAAAAATTGTGCATGCAGCACACATTTCTACATCATAATTCTACTGCGAGATAACTAGCTCCAAGTTAAAAATTCCAGGTTAAAAACGTAAGTTAAAAATACATAGAATGGAAGATAAGGACAAATTATTGTTTATCTACCATATCGCGTCGCAAATACTATTATCATTACCGAGTATTTCCATAGAACTGGGTTCATCGCCATAGTATAACATTTAGAAAACGTCCGCACATCTTCTTGCCATAAATTTCAGCAGTATCTCCACGATTTCATTATACGTATTGCCGTAATAAAGTATATATCAACGGTCATATTTCACTTATTATTAATATTATTGTTTATTATTTATATTTCTTACTATTATTTCTTAAACTTAAATTCTTATTTCTTTTAATATAAACTTAAATTACAACAATTGAATTACATAACATTCACATATGAAATTACAATTAAAAAATGTTTACCTACATTTTGTTCAGACATTCAATTATTCTTTTGAATTAAGGAGGCTCTTACCTCGATCATAAAACGACAGATCTTATTTAATTGCAATGCTGTTTAGAATAAGTGCGGATGCTTTCAGAACAAGTTGCGTCTTATACATATAACCATCAATTATCTATATGAAATATTTTTTAATTATGTGTTATTCAAACTTAAGGGTTTTACGAAGCCATCAATTATGGTGGATATCAAAAGTAAAAATTCGACCATTTGTAATTTTGATATCCGCTATTGACTCTCCCATTTTGAATTTATCAACTTTGACATCAGATTAGTATTCAGCGACCTAAAAAATCATTTAATTTGAATAACATAATTATAATAAAATATTTCATAAAATATACTATATAATTGCAACTTTTACGCAATAGACTCTATGTTAATTATATGTTATCAATAGGGGTATTCAAATAAGTTAAAGTTTAACGATTTGACAGGTTATGCGTCGGGTTAAAGTCGAGTAAAAAGTTAATTAATTAATTAACTTTGGGCGCGCTACTCTTTAAGGTTATGCAAAATACATAAGTGACTCATTATGCATCACATTAATCTTTGGGTTAAAAGTGTAAAAATTATTATAATTTTTTACCCGACTTTCCTGTCAAACCGTTAAACTCTAACACTTAATTGAATACCCCTATTGTCTTTTTAATCATAATCGACACAACAAATTCCTTTTAAAGATTGAAAGTTCTAACTACATACTAATTAATTTTGATTGCAATGGAACTTTTCCAACACGTCACGTATCGTAGTTACAATAATATTCAACAAAATATATTAAAATAGTACTTTTTTGCAATTATTTTTAACTGCAAATTGCTCCAAACTGTGACGTAATAGAGCAATTTATTAGTAAACAGGATCGTATAATTATCAGCATTTAAAAAACTATGGGAAATAATTATTCTTGTTTTTGTGCATTTTTTTTAATTAAACAGTATGTTATTATTGATCACGATTAATTTTTAGTTTGCAAGAAAAATGCATTTCAAATAGAAAATGGATACTGAAAATCATTTAAATGGAAATGTAAAATAGTTTAAAAAAAAAAAAATTTTTAATGCAAAATACAAAATAGGCATTTTACATTTTGTATTTCCATTTCAGATACTTAATGCACATCTCTGCTTACTTGGAAACGTTGCTGTCCGGTCGGCGGTTCGGCGTATCTCACACCGCGAAAGGAATAGATTTTCCTGCCAAGTCTGGTGATCATGGTGGAACCACGAATTCTTCCAATTGGGGCAGCGACCTCATGTTGTTCGCCGGCGAGATTGTCATCGGCGAGCGCAACAACGATGCTTAATAAGAGTATAGCAAAGAAGCGTTTCATGATGTTTCTACGGAGGAAAACAGTTTGGACTGCCAAGTTTAATGCGAGCAGGAAACTCACGCACGTGAAACCGGTTAGGCACGTTAAGTGCCGCACCAGCGAGCACTAAAAACATCTCAAGGGCAATACGAGGCCTTTTATATATCCATCAACCGCGAGGAGGAAGACGCGCGCGCAAATCGCAATTGTCTTTCTGGGAAACTTGAGTCTATCGTACGAGAGTATTTCCCACAAACAGTCAGCCGTACGTGAGGTCACGCACGGTTTTGTAATCGCGCATGGAATTTTGAACCAAGACGAAGCGAGAGTTATGCGATTATTCGACGAGGCGCCGATAAATTCGCGATTCGTAAAAATTAGGTATCTCCGACAGTTCACGGTTCTAACACATCATCGCTTTTTTTTACACATTTTTCAAGTGATACAACTGATAATACGATTGCGTCGAATATTGATTGTTTTCCTCATCATGAAGAATATATATAATGGAGTCTTACAGGAAAGATATATTAAATCTTACTACAAGAATAAAGTGACATAAAATCCAGCTACTTTATTGCATTAACTTCTTTCATAATTTCTTTTTATAAGAGGAGAAAGATTTTTATTTTATATCCTAGAAAAATGCAGATGCTGAAAAATGATGATCTAAAAAATTTTCTAATTTCTAGGATATTTTTTTAGATATCATTATGGATATTGCTTGAATTTATGTTAAATTGTTTGAAACTGCAGTAATCACACGCTAAATTGTTGCATGAGAAATTGTTTAAAATATTCTGTCACAATAAGCTATTATAAACTATTTCTTTTTTGACTCTTTTAAGTTGCGTTTGTCTTCCGCACGGTAAGTTTTAGTCACATGGCCGTAGTTTAAATCGAAATTCGCAGCGTAGTCATTCTGATCGCTACGTGCTTGTCTCTTTGGTTTAGCGAGTTCACGTAATCTCTTAGGGCAACGCCTGTTATTGTTAGCAACGATACGAGCATAAGTATCAAGAAGAAATGTCTTCTTGTCGAGTTGATGAAATTGTCCCGAAACTTGTTTGCTGTCCACTAATTTATAGGTTTTGCATTTACCTGAAAATTTGGAATTTGTACAGTTAGGAATTGAAAAAGGATCTATAGAACACAAAAATTAGTGATAAGCTATAAATGAATAAGGCAGCTATGATATTATTTGCTCTATGCATGTCTTGATTTAGATAGAGATAAAATTATTTGCAACATCTCACTTGTTATGGCATTGATATTATTTGTAGATGAAGGTGATGTATGGGATGTTGAACTAGAATCCGGTTTCTGTTTTCGTTGAATAGATTGATTTAGATTGTCAAATATTTGACGAGCATTGGTTACCTGAATGTGCATTTTAACGTTACACTACTATATATTTCGATCCTTCACGAGAATATTACCTGATTGTCGAGATTGTTGCACCTATTGATTTGCGTGTTAGGTTCTTTTACCAGTTTTTCATATTTAGAAGCATTTATTGACTGAGTGTCACTATTCATATCGCTCTATCGTGGACTATCTTCTGCAGGAACAATCTGTTTTCCGATTAATAGGTGTATCTTAATATGCAGGCAGCGTTGAGACTTTTGTTAAAATTAAGTCATTCGAATTATTAAAGGCGGATTGAGAATCAGTGACTTTAGAAATTTTGATCCAAACTTAAGATTTACGTGTTGAATTTTTGATAGCCAAAGCAATGGTTTCTTTTTTCCGTTCGTTATTCAATTGTAATTTCGATATTTCCTGTTATCGCGCGTCATTCTACTTCCGGTGGTTTCGCCATTTAAAAAACGAACTTTTTATGAAATTTCGATCTACACAAACAAGTTTCATTTTATTTCGCATCCGCCGTTGATCTTTTTGTTAGATATCTGGATATACTATTTTATTAAATAGAAACGTATAGAATAATATAAAATTACATGGGAAACCTTATAAAGATTTATTATTATAAAAACATTAGTGGACGGTATAAAATATACATACATATCAAATTATTAAATACAATAATCCTTAAAATTACCAGATCGATAAGTTTCTTGTATTTGGACGGATACACTTAAAGATATGGCTCCGTTGGACGGACGCAAAGGCAGCAATCGCGCTTAAATTTATATATTCAACTCTATTTCTCAGTCATTTGTACTTTTGTAAAAGTATACGTGTAAAATATGTATAAAACAATTTGACTGATATTGAGAATGTATCTTTGATAATATTAGTGATACGTAGCAGCGATAAAATATACTATTGCTAAATTTAATATTATTTAATATCTACTATTGTTAAATATAATATATACAGGATGTAACATAAATGTGAGCCGCTATTTCAGGCATGTATTCTACTCATCAAAATGAGCATAAAAGTTTGGGCATATAAACGTGTCTAAAAATGCATCGTTTTCATGTTACAGTCAGTTTGAGCTGAAACTTAAGACAGTTACAATTATTATTTTATTTCTAACAATACAATGGAAAATAAAAGTGAAATACAATAAATCTTAAAGCAAATGTTTAAAGTAACCGTCCCCAACAAAAATATGTCAGCTCCGCCCTTCTTCTTAGCGACCTTCTCACCCTTCCACAAACATTCGGTGTGTTGCGTATTTCATTGAACCTGTTTTCAATGTGCTGACGAAAATCGTTAATATCGTCAACAGGAAGTAGACAATTTGTTTTAGATGTCCCCAAAAACACGAGGACACAAGGGAACCATTGGTAAAACATCCTTGGCGTCTCTTTAAACATGATTGTAACGTGAAAACGATTTTTAGACATTTTTAGACATATAAACTTTTTTGCTTATTTTGACGAGTAGAATACACTTCTAAAGCTAGTATAGCGGCCACATTTGTTTTACACCCTGTATATATTGCCAATTGATAAAAGGTGCTATATCAGATTCGTTTGTCAGATCTCCAATCTTCGTTCGTGATTTCGACACAAATTTTTATTCAAATATTCTTGTAATGCATGCAACTCGCAATACTTATCTACCAAATGCAAAAGTAAACGCGATCATAACTATCGTAGCGAACAATGAGTAACTTATCGCTGACGCACCTGCATTACAATCTACGATTCTCCTAGCTCTCATAAAATCTTGCCCCAGATACGCGCTGTACTCTCGCTTGTTCGGCGGGATCACCACCAGCTGCTGAGTGGCATCTTGAAAGATGAGATCGCTGTAAGGCGGTAGACTGTAATACATGCTGAAGCTGAACTCGTCCTGCTCCTTTCGGCCATAAAACTGTTGTGCGTATATAAATAGATTGATGTATGCGTTAATCTGCGTCTCATTGTAGCCATAATACCCGCCGCGCGTGACTATGGCATTGGCGGCGACTTTGCCCAGATTGCAATTTATGTAATCCGAAGTCGGACGGCGCGTACCATCTGGGCAGAGTAACTCGAAATCTTTTGTGAAAGTGTTGCGCGCCCAGAACTCCTTGCGCTTGCCATCGGTATTCTCTGCAACCGTCGTATGTTTCACGAAAGACACGTCGCCGCCACCTTCCACCAGACATCTAAAGGCACCTGTGTATCCGAAGTAATCCTCGGAAGCGTCTCTTCGGCAATACCGGTAGCTCACCCCGTGACACAAGTCGCACATGTTATCATAAGGCACGCCTATAAATAATTAATCAAATATTAAACAAGAAAAGTTCCGCAGAAGCAATTATTTTATGAAAAAGTTTGCTGTCTTTATCAGTTTTATTTTACTTTGTTCTATTAAGCCCCTAGCTGTTAGGCGAAAAAATGCTTGTGTGCCAAAAATGCTTTTCACAAAAAAGTTAATAAAATTATAAAAAAAAGTGTTTTCTGTTTTTAAGTCATTGAATCTAAAACTGAGGCCAAAATTTCAAAATTTAAAATAAAAAAATTTATAAAAATTCTTAGAAATTAATTTTTATGTGCAAATTGAGCGATATTTTTTGGCCATCATATTAAATCCGTTATTTGAAATTGACAAATTTCAATTTAAAAAACGGGATCAAGGGCTTCAAAAACCCTTCAAAACTTTTTATGCATTTAAACCACATTTTTAATTTTTTGCTCATCATATTGAATTTGCCCTTTTGAATTCTTGAATTTATATTTTGAATTTGAAATTAGCGGTTTCAAAAACTTTTAAATATAAATTTTTATGCAAATCGAACAATTTTTTACATTTTCGGTCTGCCATATTAGATCGTCCGTCATGTTGAATTTCGCAATTTTGATTTCAGATTTGAATTCAGCGATTCCAATACATAAAGATATATATAGAGCCTTGTTCTAATTACTCCGTTAAAAGTATTTTTTCTTGACTGTGCGGATTTTTCCGTCTTGAACAGTCCTGGCCAGTTCTTTTTGCGGATATTTCCGTTATTAACAATCAAGAGGTTAATTATCGAATTGCCAACTTGGAAAAATTATGAATTTGAAAATTTTAGTTAGAATTCTTTTTCAACTACCTGTATTGTATTCAGTGCTGAGTGCACCCGGTACGCAAGACTTGCTGAAGTATTCGGCGGCGGCGCGCACGGAATCACAACCATATCCCCTGATCCACTTGTTGGAGATGAGATACGCCAGCGGGTAAACCCATCCCGCGGCCATATTGATTCCAGTGTGACAAGTGTATTTGTTTTTGAGGTACGTCAGGTCTGTGTTATCATCCTCCTCCTTTGCAACGGCGACAACGTAATAGTCTGGTGTACCCAAATTGTACACCTCGGATATAAATGGAATGAGTTCGAACCGCAGTCCAGCGGTGTAGACGTCACTGGCATCTAGTACAGTTACATCGGCAATCCTACCATAAAGGAGATAAAATTATACGTCCATAATTCTATTTTAGGGTATACGTATATGTTTAAACATAACATATTTAATACATACCCGCTTTGTATCAACTGCATACAATTTATTTGGCTGTGACCTCTGTGACAAAGTAATTCTGGTTTTAAGAGCTGGGCTTTTAAGGCAATCTACAACAGACAGCAGATATCAAAATTAATGTTTAAATAATTTTTGGAATAACATAGCATTTTGTTAAGTATGTAGCCTGAACTGTACCTTCATCTTTACGCATTTTTCCATTTCTGGATCGGATGTAACGCATAATGTCATTCGATTTACGGGACAATGACGCACCCCTAATATATGGTCTAAAGATCTTCCTAAATACCCGGTGTACGTTTGATCTTTTTCGGACAGTTGTACGAAATCGCGAGAGGAGTCCTGGAAAAATGAAATGCATTACAGATAAACTCAATTAGCAAATAAACGAAATGCGAGAATATCAAAACTTACAGAGAATATTAAATTATGTTGCATTCCATATCTAGGCGCCGATTCGTATAAATCAAACATTTCTATCGGTCGTACATTCGTAGGTTCAGTGTGGACTCTTTCTCTATTATAATAATCGAATGTATCGTTAATCCCGGGCCTATCCCACGAATTAAATCCTCCTTCTGCTCCTCCTCTTCCGCCACCGCCGCCGAAGCTTCGGTCGTATCCGTTACGATCCCAATTGTCTGTGCTATATTCGTTCGGATTTCTAAATCCGCCTCTGTTAAAGTCACTCTCGCTAAATCTGTTGTTATAACCCGGACGATTCTCGAAATCCCTTTGATTGTTGTCAAAACCTCTTTGATTATTATTATCGAAACCCTCTTGATCATTGTCAAAACTCCCTTGATTGTTGTCGAAACGATTGAAGCCCGTTGTGTCATTTCTGTCATTTCTGTTTTTGTGCAGTATTCGAACGGCTTTCTCTAAAAATCTTTGATACTTTCGACGAATCTCGAAGTTGGTCGCCGAAGACGTGACTATTGCACGGGACGGCACGGTGCCCCAATTACAGGTCCTGTAATCGTCCACGGGTCTGCGAGTACCGTCCTTGCAGAGTAGTTCAAATTGCTCCTTTTTCACAGAGCCTAATAGCAAAAATCATAAAATGAGTATTTTGCCGATTCCTTTTCTCTGAAAATTTAAAATGTAAGGCTACGTACTAAAATCGAATGTCGTCGAAGTCATTTCCTGCACAGTCGTATGTACCAGAAAGGCAATTTCACCCGCTTCAACCAAGCAGCGGAAAGCTCCTTCGTATCCTGAGTAAGGATCTTGATTCGTACATTTGCCGCCGGGTATCTTTCCGATGCATAGGCTGCACAACTGGTCAGAATTATCACCTGCAATTGATTTCCTAGATTATAACGACTGTAGGATAGAAATGCAATCTATAAATCTATATATTTTTACATTGAACTCACCAAGTGGGTTGTATTTATCAATTAACGAGTTTACTGCACAACTAGGTCCAAAGAATTTAATCGTTGACTTTACATGATTGTTACAGTCAATAACTTCCATTCCTCCATATCTCATAAGCTGAATAAAAATGTTTTGTTGTAATTTTATATACATACAAACGTGTTAGAAATTACAATTGTATTACGTTTACATTATGTTCATATTGTAATCTATGAAATTTACTCACACTGTTAATAGGAATAACCCAACCAGCTAGTGTCCCAACACCAGCAAAGCAGCCCTTCTTGCCTCTGAGATCGTACAAACTATTAACATCCGGCAGAGAGCCCCTCTTAATCACCGCAACAGCGTATTGATAATTTACTCCACTTTCATATATTTCCTGCATTATTGGTACAAGACTATGGTATCGTCCAGCTATGAAGACCTCTCCGGCGTCCAACGTAGTTATCTGTGCCTTCTCGTGGTCCAGCATGGCCATACATTCCTCCTTGTTGAAAGCCTGTTTGCATCGCACCGAAAAATAATTGTAACCAAAGGCACCTATCTCGCGGTCGACCGCCCTGGCAAAGGCTTGACATTTGTTCTGCTCGCCGTCGGAGACCGTACACCACGTGACTGTGTTGTTGAAATGCTGACCTGTCGATAAATAATTAATTAATACAGCATTCGTTACAGGTTGTTAATATGCGAAATAGCACTCTAGCACTCTACATTCAAACATTTCGTGTTCTCCACAGTGCAAATATATCAGTGGTGAAGTAAAAGTCGAATAGGATATATTATCATTGTCAGACCACTGAGATTGATTTAATACGTTAATTTGATACAAAATATGATTATTTTAGGGATAACTATTCATAATTTGACACGCATTACGAATTAAGGACTACGTTCTATGAGGCGTTTTTATTAATCGCGTTTCCGCGACGTTCGTCGAAAGGAAAAGTGCACTACCGTGAGATTGACGTAGCGCAAAACAGTACAGGGACAGTAATAATGCGTAATATTGGAGCCACATCTTTCCTTTAGGCATTTCTTCCGAGTCAATCACACACGGACAACACCCTTGACATGACTACTCCGGAGACTCCGGACTGTAACGAACTACACAGACTACACCCAACCAACCACCCAACCCTACAACACGCGTGACGTAATCCATTCATTGAACGAGGACACAACCGTCACGTCATTCGTCGAGTGAACGCTCAGTGATTCTTTAATATGATTGGTTTTTGCCTTTGGTTCTTCTCCGGATCCAAGTGTAAAAACCAATCATAATAAAGAATCACTGAGGAGTGGGACTCAATTGACCACGTCGTTAATTGGCTGATTTAAAATAAAAATATCTGATTGGCTAGTCCAGTGGAAAAATTCCAGGCACCGGAGGCTGTGAGTGGCTGTGGTCAATCGCAACGTAATTAAACGAAACGCTCTCTAAAAAAAAATTGATTAAAAAAATAAAAAAAAATTGAAAAAATTGATTATATATATATATATATATATATATATATATATAACTATTGAAGATTTGATTGTTTCATTTTTTAAATTACTTTTTAATTAATTTCTTTGAGTAAAGATTTACTACAATTCACGCAGGAGCCTTTATTGTCTGAGAGTATGCTCAAACCCGAGAATAAATATTTTCAAAATCCGGAGTTTCCAAGTCAAACCCTACGAACAGAACAGACCAGATATGTTTTCAGAACATATCTGCTGGAAAATATGCACGAGCGTGTGAACTTGTGAGTGAGTCGGCCGCAACTGCCGCAGGGCACTGCAGGGTCGGGTCGGAGGAATCCGCTATCTCAGCTATCTGTCAAAAGTGTCAAATTGCGGCGGTGAGTTTTGCCGCGAGATGACATAAACAGCGTGCGTTCGACGGGCGAACAACGCTGGGCTGCTGGAGTGCCTGGAGTACGACCACGCACGACCAGGACGATGCACGAGTCGCGCACGCAGGTCGGATTGCTACGTGATGCTCGCATTGCTCGCGAGTTCGCGAGGGACGTGTGCACCTTGCACGGACACGACGTTCGCGATGCGATCCGGTCGTTCGAGCTAGTGCGACGAGAGGTACCTCGTGCCCCGACGGAGAAGCGTTGCTGAGCAGGCAGCTCGTCGTGTATGCACTCTGGAACGAGGACACGAGAGATTTGCGGCGTCTATTCGGTAACCGGTAGCCCTTCCAAAGGAGTGCGCTCCTCACAAATTGGAATGTCCATTCAAGCTTTCATTGGCAATCGGCAGCTGCAGAAGTAATTTTAAGGATTACGCTGTGAATTACATCAGCTTTATGCTCTTCTTTCGTTACGATCGAGCACTTAAAGTTCTTTAATAATACGGAGAAGAAAACGGCTTTTCCTTTCCAGGGAGAAAGAGATGCCACTGAAAGATATCTTTGGCATTAATTAAAACGATACTTCTCTGTCAATTAACACTGACAATTTATATTTTATGAGATAATCCTTCCATAAATGTTATTCAGCATGGATAACATTTGGAAAAGCACAAGGTTTAAATATATCTTTGCTTGCATCTTGATTACCTTCGTCACATCATGTATAATCAGCATATCTCCCATCAGTATCGGTTAGTCATTGATATATTAAAAAAAAAAAAAGAAAAAAAAACATAGTGCAGGATACACGGCTGTAAATGGCTTCTTCAAACGTAATTGTATTGCTTCAGACGAATGCAAGTGCGAAGCAAACGCTCAACCAAGTCAACACCTTAAGCAAGCGGCCGACGAAATTAATGGATACAAAAAGAAGGCTGAGCATCGATTGGCCATACTAGTGCCATTTAGGGATCGCTTTGAGGAATTACTGATATTTGTACCACACATACAGAAATTCCTGGACAAGCAGAACATAGATTATCATATATTTGTATTAAATCAGGTATTGTAGTACTAGAGAGGCTTGCGTGTGATTGAAATACAATGTTTGAATCTCATATGTAATGTTTTTTTTTTTCCAGGTGGACAGGTACAGATTCAATCGAGCATCACTCATAAACGTAGGCTTCCTCGAAACAGAGAAAGCGTTTGATTATATTGCGATGCATGATGTAGATCTGTTGCCTATGAACGATCAGTTATCATATGCATATCCAAGTACAGGACCTCATCACATATCGTCGCCAGACTTACATCCTCGATATCATTATTTTACCTTTATCGGTGGAATCCTACTCATTAAAAGGTACTGTGCCCTAAACTGTGACAATAAACCATGAAGAGATAACGATATTGATTTATGTGCTACTGTTTGGTTATATGCATTTTCGCAGGGAGCATTTTATACAGGTAAATGGAATGTCGAACAAATATTGGGGATGGGGTCTTGAAGACGACGAATTTTATGTTAGATTGAAAGAGGCTGGCTTAAGTGTAAATCGGCCGCAAAATATATCAACGGGAACGCATAACACATTTAAGTGAGTATTATTTTATGAAACTGTCAACTTCTGTATTCATCGTAAGATGTAGAATGAAACTAGATGGAAGTTGCAACGCTTGGCTTTACCAATTTACGTAGCGTTTTTTAAATAAATTTGGCCAGTTAGGTCGAGTAAACGACACTTACGCTGTTTCCCCCCCCCCCCAATATACACTGGCGATTTAAATTCTCATTTGGTTGTTTTTACCAATTTACACGCGGAATATGTATTGCAGGCATGTACACGATAGAAATCATAGAAAGAGAGATATGACGAAGTGTTATAATCAACGAGAAGTTACTAGAAAACGAGACCGGCAAACTGGGTTGAATAACGTCTCGTATAAAATACTGGATACAATCAAGATGACTATATCAGATACTTCGCTAACAGTGATTAATATCTCCTTGCTGTGTGATAAGTCGAGCACACCTTGGTGCGAATGTGAGAAGCTAGTCGGATCAAAGGATCAAGGGAGGTCGAAAGAGAAAAAGAAGACTAACAATAGTAAACTCGCCACTGGATTGTAATCTCAGTAATTTAATTGTTGAAGATATTATAAATGTACTCAAAAACACACACATAACCTTCGCATTCTTCCATTTTTTATGTATTCGACTTAGATAAAAATAAAATAGTTCCCTACAGTGTGTTCATACATTGTTCATATAGGAGATTCTACTTATAGTACAAATTATTTATATGTATTTTAAATGCTTTATATAGTACAAATTATTAAAGTTTTGTTCGAAAATTATCAAGATTACTCAGCAAAAATTGTTGCTAAGAATGTAAGTTGACAAATTATTTGAATATAAATAACATTTCCATAGACAATTACTTCATCATTTATTTCACGATAAATGATTATTCATTTCTAACTGCTCTGTATATATTAATCATATTGCACGTATTTATGCATTTGATGTTTTGTAAATGACAATGGTTCATTTTCGTATATAATTCTTATATAATTTTCTTATAATTCCGTGTGCCTCTGCATGATTTTGGTTTCTATATCCATATGAAGCTTTTGTACAGTCCTAATATGTTTCTTTATGTGCTGTTCTGCAGTTGAATTTTCTAAGTCGTGGAGCTGACCTTTCTGTGCTGCTTCCAGTGCTCCTTCTGCATGTAGATGTCTCAGCTTAAGTAGTCTCGATTCATAGTGCAAAAGTTCTTCCTACGTAATGTATAATATCCATTTTAATGCAAATACAATTGGAATATGGTCAGTTTATTAACAATCTAAATTATGAAAATTTTGCCAATGGTTTTTTTGATATTTACAAAAATAAGTTTAAAATAGCAGCTTAGTACTCAAATAATTATTCTCACAGATATGTATGAGAAGAAAACATATGAGGCTACGCGTTGGAATTATTATTATTATCATTATACCTTTAAGGATGTTAACTCATCGGGAGAGAATTTTGATTCCAATGCAATCTTCCATAATCCTTGTACTTTAGGTTCTACAAAATCTTTATGGTTTGGTCCCTTTGCGGTGAGTCTGTCTAAACGATCGAATCCATTTCTCAGGTCCAAATGTTTCTCCCTGAAATAGAAACAGTGATAAAAGCTAACTCATACATCCACCTATAGGTATACATAAATCTTTTACAACATACCGAAGTAAATTTGCCTTTTCCGTGTGACTCAATTTCTGGTCTGGTATATTGTTAGATAATTCCTCCTGTTCTTCTAACTCGTTCCAGCTTTCTGATTTAAGATGTAAGATATCTAGAGATATAAGATACAATACACATAAATATAAAAATAACATTTTTAAAGTTATATTTACCATATGCGAATATAAAAGACTAACTTTCAGCTTTCTCTGAATCTTTAGATTCCTCTTTCAATAAACTCAAGTACTCGTCCACTTTTTCTTGATGATGGTGGAACTCTTGTTTTAAAGTCTCAAGCTCCTCATCTAAAATAAAAAGTTATAAGCATAAATTAGAGTGTTTCACGCGAGAAGAGTGACGCGCGCACAGAATTAGATTTCAAACTGAAGCCCGATACATACAACTCGTCAAAGAACGCTTCGCGTCTTCTTCTCAAAGGCATGTGCGTACCGGGAATCTCAGCGCGTAACAATATTATAAATTAGATTCTTATGATATACAAGATATCCGTAAAAGTTGGGATCAAATTTATACACTGCTTTAATAGGGTCAAGTAAGTGAAAAAAGTTTATATAAATTTATACCCGAAAATGCTTCATTAAAGAGTTATAAGCGTTCAAAGATTTACGGAAAAAACTGTTCTTATAACTTATTAGAATTTCTGACTGAGAAACAAAGTTTCAGTTATTGTTTAAGTACATGTCTTGATTTATACATACGGATTTTATAAGTTGTTACAACAGTACCTACAACAAATGTTCGAAATTTCTTCCTTCTGCAAGAATGCAGACTTCCATTTGTTGAATTGATGACTGTTGAATTCTTTTAAATATTCCAGCATATTAGAAATTGTGATAAATGTAATTTGAATACATTCTCAAAGCTAGTCTTATATCAGTTTCTTAAACTATTTTGCATGGCCCTACGAATAGAAATCAAGGGATGTTAAATCCGATGATTTAGGTCTTAGATTTTTATTTGTTCAGGATTACACATTCTAGTATCACATCTAAATTTACACATCTAGATTAGCCTTTTAGATTCTAGGAGACTAATTTAGATGAAACATCAGAATGTATAACACTGAACAAATAAAAATGTAACAGAATACAAATCTAAAGACGCAGTAAGTCAAGAAATGTAAACAATAACTGATTGTGAGAGCCATTTGTCTTTGAGCCAGTAATTCTGTTTAACAAGTTATATAAGAAACTGCTCGTGAATCTTTGAACACTTGCAACTTTAATAAAATATTTTCGGACATAAGTTTATATAAACTTTTTCTCCAATCTTGACAGACACCTCGTATACTTCTATCTCGATGTAAATTATGCATACCAGTAAAACCAGCCATTTCAGCTTTAGCCCACAATTTGTTGAGCCTTATATCCTTAAATACATCTTTAGCAACATAATTGCTACCGTCGTTCAGCGCTTTGTGTATTTTAAGTAACTTTGGATCTTCGGTCTCGGCGAAGTGTTCCAGTAGGCCGTATGTGCTCATTATTCCTATACAAGATAAAATTACACGAGATTAGGACTTAGCACAGCAAAATAAATACAAATAGTCAGATGATACAAAAGTTACCGATGAGCTTCTGTCTTAGATGCGCCTCTTCCAAGCCATCAGGATCCTTTCCATCGGACTTGAAATGCTTGTACGCAATCTCCTCTTTGTCATAAATCTTCAGATCGCTGAAGATCGACTGCAGCTTGGTATCCGTTAGACGCTGAAGCAAATATTTATGTAGATTTAAAATTAGAAATAGAGAGTAGGTATATATTTTTACGTAAAAGAGAAAAAATATATATTAACTCTTATTTTTAATTATATGTTTTATATATGCAATTCGTTACTCACGTTTTTGGCCTTAACCCAGAGCACATTCAACTTTGCCATCCTGAACGGCTTATCCAAGTCTCTGAGAGAAGTCGGGAACTGCGAGGAGTCTGCATATTTAGCCTTGTTCGCCTCGGCGGAGTATTTGTTCTCTCCTAAGCTAGTGCGGACCGACAACAGACTTAGACTTATTAACAGGATAAATTGTGCGTTTAAAAGTATCATTTTTCTACGATTGCACGCAACGACCAGCCAGGCGATACAAGCAGATGCAAGCAGAACTGACGTGTGCACTCGTGCAATGTGCAATGTGCAATAGCAATTAGCAAGTATGCATATTCCATGCACATGTATGTAGTATATATTTACATACACACACGGGGTCGTGTTATGTCACGTGACACGCGAGTTAGGTTATGTTCGACTTTGACGTTTGATTTGAATGAAGCCGCCCGGTACATCAATCAAACTATTCCGGGAACTGTGTCGACAAACTACAAAGGACTATTTTTGCTGAAAACTCTTCGATAACGCGAAGAAATGCCGCCGAAGAAATTAAAGGTTGTATTCTAATATCTTTCCTCATTCGTTAAAGAGTCTCATTCGATGGGACGATGAGGTCTTGATAAGGTGATCTGAAAGTACGCGTTAAAATACAGCGCAATAAGACAGATCGGGAAAAAAATATATATACATATTTTTAAGGAAATTTCTATCAATCTATTTAATAAATTGTACCATGTTAATAATACGATGTTCTGACGCTTATTCGAAAGGCGAAACGTTTGAATCTTTGTATTTTCTGCAGGAGAGTATAACTTTTTTGGTGAACATCGGAAACGTCCGTCATGGCACGCAGAGCAGCTCGCAGCTGTTGGATAAGGAAAAGTTTATTCTTAAACATATTATTCAAAAGAAGGTGTGCTTCTCTTTGTCGCACTGTTAATGACATAGGGCACGGTTACACCCTACATTTAGGCCACGGCCTATATCTCAAATTTGACCAAAATTATTTAGGTCGCCTGCTGTAAACACTTGGTAGGCGACCTGGCTTCAGGTCAGGCCTCGTATTTTAGTGACCTGACCTAAAATAAAAAAGGCGTTTAGAGATGGCCCTACCAAAGTGGACTAAATTCGACTCCGTCAATTCTTAGGACTCTATCGGTATAAATAGTCGGTGACTAGACCTACTTTAGGTCACCGTATAGGTCAGGCCACGATCAGGTTGCTGGGTGTAACCGGGGCTCTAGTCCATATCTGTGTTTCTGTCAATCATGAGAACAGTTCTGCGCAGATATTTCTACGTCCCAAGGATGAGATAGGAGTGATACTAATGGGCTCAGATAGCAGCAAAAGCGACAGTATTACAGGATTGGACAACGTACGAGAACTGTGTCACATGCAGGTTGGAAACTGGGATTTGATAAAAAGCATCGAGAAACTGGAAACCACAAATCAGACTTCTTCTTGGATGGAGGCGATTTATGCCGCAGTCGAATATATCAGACACGAATGCATGTAAGTGTATTTAAACGCAGTATATCAGTAATTTTTGGTCATTATGTATTAAATTTGCTATGCTTTTTATTTCAGAGAGCAATGTGAGAGGAAAATAGTCTTGCTGTCTACTTTCAATGAAGAAGAGGAGACTGTTGACCAATTTCGAGCAGAGGATATTGCGGAGATATTAAGTTCAGGAGAAATCTCTCTTATAGCAATGTATTGATTCTCTTAACTTTGTCGTTAATATTAGTAATACAAAATTAGAATAATTGTGTCATGGTATAAAATTAGAATAAAAATATAAAATAGAATGAAAAAGAAAATTATACATGTTGCAGTGGAGAGAGAGATACTATAGATGAGGATTCTCAAACAGTCAGTGAAATGTTACTCATGAATGTTCTGCAACAGGTAATTTAAACCAATGCGATTGTATAAAAATTGTTATATAAAAAGATACATGATATAATTTTAAAAAGATGGAATAATACATGTATAATATATTATTAATTGTATAATAATTATTACATAATATTTTACAGATTGACGGTCAATATTTCACTTTTGAACATGCTATGACGGATGTACGCTTCTACAAACGGCCGTCGACTAGGCCGAATCCGTGGTCCTGTCAAATGACATTAGGTGACTTCTGCATACCAATTCGCGGAATTTCTAAAGTAAAGCTCTAATATACGTAAAAGTTATTGTTGCACGTTTTTTTCTTGTATATGTATCGTCACATATTATTTACGTCGTAAGATGCTGACTGAGGTAAAGTCACCAGAAATGGTACTGATCGCTAAGACGAGTACATCTGACATGCCTGATCAGGAAGTGCCAATTAAGAATGTCGCACAATGGACGGACAATAATAGGACTATTCACACGAAAGAGGATATTATCCGTGGTTACGTCTACGGTGGAAAGACCATTCCTGTTTCAGGTAATTTATGTTTAACTACATGGTCAATTTTGCCTACATAATTTAGATGACCAATGTCTACAATATGCCGATTGTAGATGAAGCTAAGAAATCCATGACTCCCAAAGATAATGAGAAATGTTATAAAATTCATGGTTTTACTGCGAGAGAAAACGTTCCTATGGAATATTGGTTGTCGGATGGCACCTACGTTATTGTACCCGCTAACGAGGTACGATAGCAAGGTTTTTCTGTCATATAATTGCCGTAAAATTTAATGACGTAGCAACAGAAATGAACGAGAAATTTTTTACAGGTAGCTGCCGAACCGTTTTATAGTCTGGTGCAGGCCATGGTTGACAAAAATGTTGTCGCGATAGTGGAGAAGATCTATAGAGCAAACTCCGAAGCCAATATGATGGCATTATTTCCAAGTGTTGACGTACCGAATGAACCATGGGTGAGAATATGTTCTCCATTATTTCTTATCTCGTTAATGCTAATCACATTAAAGATCTTTTTGTGACAGTGTCTTATTGAGATCGGTTTGCCATTTGAGCGAGATTATGGAGCAATAGCTCAGAAACCGTTGAAATTCGTGATGAAACAACTGTCGAAGGAACAGGATGATGCCATGGATGATTTGTTAATGTCCTTAGAATTGCCTGATGTGTAAGTATATAACGTATTTAACATAAATATAAAATATATTTAATAAATTATTCGAGGAACAAAGTTATTATATTTTTTACAATATTTATACAATATTCTTAATTATCTATTGAATTTTTCTATCAGTGCCGACGATGACGCGACTGGCGGTAGTGAGAAATATTTACCGGGATATATGCCGGATCCTGGAACACAACACATGTGGGATACATTAGCGGCTCGCGCGCTTAATCCAGACAAACCGTTACCGCCTATCGCCGACGATGTGTTAAATCTTCTAGAGCAACCCGAATTCGTGAAAGAAAAATGCAAACCGGTGGTGGAAAGGATCAAAAACTTATTCTTCTTGGAGAAAAAGAAGCCTCTTAGAAAGTGAGCATATTCTTAGATGAGATTAAAAATTATGCTCAGAATGGATTTAATACTAAAAAATTATCGGTTTGTTTCTTCTTTTAGGCGTAGAAGATCGCAAGAGGAAGATAATAAATCTGATGCTAACAATGATGCGCTTATGACGCAGACAGTTGAAGAAGAGGGGAAAGATATTGTACAAGATCATAACGATAAATCGGAAAATAACGTTTTATCTGATACGTGCGATTTCAATTTTGATGAGATTGTAAGTATAGAAACTCCATGTAAACGCATTATTAAATCTTGAATATATAATTTTTTAATAGATATGTAATAGACTTTTTAAAAAATATAAATATTGTTACAGGCTGATATGTAAGGAGCTGCTGGCAGGAATTATTTTGCAATTATATATATATATATATTTTTTTTCAATTATCTTAATTTATACCATGATTAAAGACTTGAAAACCATTCAATGATATATTTTTTTATATACATGTTGAATGAAATCAATCATGTTTCAGCAATAATAAAAAGATGTAATATCGTAGTGAGAAATGTATAGAATTTATTTTTTCAGAATAATAGTTTTTAGTCTTCGGTATATTTTTTTATGCGCCAGAAGTGACGATGATTCTATCATCGACCAAATAAGAGAAAGACGAGGCCACCCACATAACGCCTACCTTTCTATCCTTGATTTACCAAAAATGCGTTAGCGTTTAAATATTATAGAATACATTATGCTTAATAATTAATCAAAGATTTATTTAATAGAGACAATAGTCTAGAAAAATGGAGGTTTTTACGTAGATAGAAATGCCTTATCGATACCTCATAAATATAGCTTTTATCCAAAAGCTAATAAAAGATTTGGTTAATTTTGTGCGTTAATAAACATTATATCATTAAACATGTCCGTTTGCGAAATTGAAATTTTATTTGTGAAAAGTATTAGGTATGTGCTTATAATTCATTTACAGATTGGTTTCTATATTAATATATTCTCTCGCGATCTCTACATAGCTCTTCAATTATCTCATCGATTTGATTCGCGAGGATGATGCGCGGTGCTACTGGTGCTTCATCCCGTATCTATAAAAGGAAAGAGATCTGGTGCGGCGCGAAGCCGATCGCTCGTGAAACGCGCGATTCTTCGTCGCCGATTCTCACCATTTGAAGCGTCCTGTACTCAGCGGTGAATCAAGTCACCTTAAAGCCTTGAGCGCAACACAACTTTGTGACGGAACTGTGCCCGTTCACGCAGCTTTATATTTCAGGAAACATTTAATTATCGGAAAATTTTATTTAAACAAGATATTGTTAATGGAAGCTCTATATTGATATATAGTCAGCAGACCAGGCTATTTATTCGGCTATCGTTTCACGTATAAAAATTTAAAAAATGCAAGCTTTAATTGCAATAATAATATATTAAAGTATCAAATTTTATTGTGATATTCTAAAGTCAATTGTCACGATACGTTGAATATTCACAAAATACTGAAATTACGACATTTGACTAATTAATATTCTTCTCGCGACTTCGCAGTGCGGGTCGGTTACTATATACTGTCCGCTGCTGTCTAACGGACGGCTCTCGGGCGAGGAGGGCCGGAGACCGGAGGACGCGATAGACGCGATAGTTCAGTCGACGAGGAGACGCTGTGTCGCGAGGATCAACAGGTGCGAGCGTACACTCGTCGTCCGAGAAGCATGGGTAAGTCGAGCACTTTATCTCCATTCTTGACGCGCCGTTCCCGTCCGACGAAGCGCGTCGGATATCGCGCTCTGCGACACGCGAATCTCACGACCTGTCGACGTATCACGCGCTGGAAATGCTGGAATATCTCGGAGCTCGTCCGCTCCGCGGAAAACGATTCTGGACCCTTCCTCGAACGTGTGTAGCTCTCGCGTCACGATCTCCGTGTAAATTTAAGCGAGTTTCGTCACGGCTGAGCAATTTTAACCGTTGTATTAATTTCCGGTTTGCCAAAAATAGGGATACGTAATTTTTAAAAGCGTGAAAAGAAGATTTAGATATATCTTTCAGACGCTCATTAAATATATCCTCTTTAGGTGCTTGCTTTTTTGATGTTATAAATTCTAAAGAAATTACGTCGCTCTTACAATTTGTTTTAATGACTTATTCCTGCAAATATTGGGATGTTAAGAGAACGTAATAATATTGGAAAGATATATTTCATTCTTTTCTGAATATTTTTTCTATCTTCTCTGAGCTTTGATGTCACCGCTCGATTAACACAAATATTCTAAAGAAACGTATCGTGTAAATCCAATATTTTTAGAAACGTTAAAAACGAAAATTATGAAAAAACGACGTAGGTATCTTTTAAATGTCTTATGGTCTTTCGACGTATTTTAATAAAATATGTCTATGTGCGATATTCGTCATTTTGTTAATTTGCATAATATAAATTTTTCTTAAAGTAGCGCCCGTTGAAATGTTCGCAAGTTTCTCATTCACTATTAGTTTCCCGCGGAATTCGGCGAAAGTTTGCAAATTAGAAGAAGACAATGAACTTGAGACTTCCTGCGTATGCAAGTATGAATTATGCGCCTCGAGCTGTAAGAATGAGAAATAAAACGTGACAAACAAATATCTTTCCGTCAAGTTATAGGTATCGAAAAATATTGGAATGTACATACAAGAAAACTAGGAAAGACTACGATAATCGAAGTTTAACTCACACAGCTATTAGCAATCTACTCGATCCGGATTAGACACGCTGTGTGAAATTTCATGGATAAATGTCTCGTCGTGAAAACGTCATGTACAGACGCATCTTAGTATACACAGCTAGTTGAACGTTATGCTACAACTATCATCGAACGAGAAGCGATATTTCTTCTCTATTTACGTTTAGCGAGTCAAATTTATTCCCTTATTCTTTAGAGCGGAAGAAGGTGCGTTATACGCCATGGAATCGAGGAGATTTATTCGACGGTTCGGCGACGCAAATTTATGCGTCGGCCAATGCAACTGCCCGCGGACCGGGATATATTATATACGTGGTGTGTGTTGCGTAAATGACGGGGAAAGTCTCGTGGGCCGTGATAATGTCAAAAAGCCGAGGCAATTCGATTGATTTTGGGTCAGCGACGCTGGGAACGAAAGAGAAGCTCTCGCACGCGACGACGCGCCGACGCTTCCCGAGGCCGTGTAGCTCTGGCTGTTGACCGTGAAAAAAATACATGAGCGATGCGAAGAAGATAAGTAGTAAACGCTGACCTAGAATCGAAAAGTGTGGAAACGCGCGTACGTTAATCGACTTGCAGATAGAGAAAAAAAAAAGAAAATAAGTGTCTTATCGGGAGCCGTGATCGCAATTACGATTCTGCGACTGGAAGAAATTATCTAAATTTGAATCCTTAGTTAACGGATGTTCGGCGGGTTTTTATGATCGTGAATGAATTGCATGAGAAACGTCTCAACGGGATATCTGATATAATTTAAGAAAAAAATTTGTATTTAATTAATTACTTGAATAATTTGTTGGCTTTTTTAACCAGCAAATTATGAATAAATTTGATTAAAAGCTAACAAATTATCCAAGTAATTAAGGCTCCTGTTCACTCACCACTACTATTTCAGATTGTGACGTAAGAAACGAGAAAATATATACAATAAAAATTCTTGCTAAATATATTATGGAAATATGTTTCAATAAAGCAACATTTACAATCGATAGAATCGACTTGTAAAATGTATCAAAAACTATCTTTTTGTTTCGGGGAGAAGAATTACATATTTATATTTCTATATATTAATTCGTTTTCGTTATGCATAATTTATTTCCAAAAATATATGGTTATTTATTAATTAACAAAAGAAAAGGACAGTTTTCGGTATCTTACAAGTCGGTTCTATTGATTGTGTTAATTATTTTATTAAAACATATTTCTATTTAAATATATATTTTGCAAGAATTTTCATTATATATTTTCTCGCTTTTGACGTCACTATGAGATAGTAGTGAACAGGAGCTTTAATTGAAGGATAATTTAGAAAGGCTAATTCAAAGATTGTGGTACTTAGGAATAGGATTTAGTAAAAAGAGGCAAAAAGCAACGCTAAGAATTATCGCCTCGATATTGTGTTTTTGTCCTCGACATACTCTCGTCTTTAACGAATTGTGACGTTTATAACATTTGCGCAAGATAGATCGCCGCCGGTAAAATATCCAGATCCTTTCTCTCTGCTTTTTTTTCTGCGACGGTGCACTATACCACGTTGCGCAGTTGATTTTTCCGCGTTGACTCACCTGCTATTTGCTTTTGCAGGGAACATTTACGTCTACAACCTGCTCGTCGCACTTGCTGTAAGTGGCCGGACTTTCATCCGTTGCGGGACTCATGCGGTCCTGCGAATGCATTTTCCTGCGCTTCTTGCTCCCGGAAGTCGATCGTTCTCTCCGCGCGCATGTCGTCGGCACGAGAATTTTCTGTCGTCGAAACGCCAACAATACACCGGCGGATGAGAAGGCGAATGAGAAGACGCGGTTAATTAACCGAACTCGCACATAAATTTATAATAATTCCAGCTAATTCTCGTGACGGGCGCGAGAAACTTTCTGGCGTAAAATTGGAACAGTCTTTCCCTTTTTATCAAATAATTTTGTGCGCTAAACAAGTAAAATAATGTATAGCATAAATCTTTCTATAAGCTTATTTGGATCACGCGAAGCAGCGAAAATTAATTCATAATTTTGCAACGTCTAAAATTTTTAATTTTAATTTTTTTTATATTAATATAATATATTTTTTAATTTCAATTTTTGGTAAATGTTTAGTAAACGCTCTCTCCTCCGATTTTTTTAAAACTTTGTAAAATTGTTTATTTCTGTGTGTAAAAAACATTCTGAGAAGAAAAATCGTCGCTCAGGTCTCGTTTTTTTTTTATTTAATTTCTGTTTTGATGTCGGTAAGGTAGGAAAATGATAATTTACGTTTGGGCATACACACGTGTGTGTGTGTGTGCCCCGCTTTAATGAAAATCACAACTTCTATAAAGCAAAGCATACACACGTGTGTGTGTGCCCTGCTTTAACGAAAATCACAACTTCTATAAAGCAGGACATACACACGTGTGTGTGTGTGCCCTGCTTTAACGAAAATTACAACTTCTATAAAGCAGGGTATACACGCGCGCGCGTGTGTGTGTGTGTGTGTGTGTATGTATGTGGAACCCTTCAAGTCGTGACACAAGTCGCTACCCATGACGAAATGAAGTTGTGCAGTATTTTAAAAACGTAAATTATCATTTTCCTACCTTACCGACATCAAAACTTAGAAATTAAATTAAAAAAAAAACGAGACCTGAGCGACGATTTTCCTTCTCAGAATGTTTTTTACACACAGAAATAAACAATTTTACAAAGTTTTAAGAAAATCGGAGGGGAGAGCGTTATACTAAACATTTACCCAATTTTTTAAAAAATTTTCCGTGATTCATATACATGTTATTTCAAAAAAAAAAAAATTTTTTTTATTATGTCTGTATATGTCGTAGACGCTGTTCGTTGCGGTGCAATGTAGCGACATAATGCGCAAGAGCATCGTCTTCGACAAAAATACGCCGGACGTGTTTTATTGTCCGCAACACAAGCCGATCGGTTTTGAGAAGATGCTGGTCAAGGCGAAACCGCTCTCCAGGCTCTGTCAGTTCGAGGGCCGTCCGATACCTGAAGATTACAAGAGCGACTGTTACAACGACGTGGACGAAACCGAGTACGCTTGCAAGGAGAAGTACAGAATCATGGTGAGTGTCGAGTTTTACTAGAGATCGTGATAAATTACGTGAAAAGTAAAATCGATGGTGAAAACACGCTGTTTATATGGTTTTGAAAGAAGTAGTACATATATGACCAAGACAAAATCAATTTGAAGAATATTCCAAAGAATTTATATTCTTCCAAGAAATTCGCATGGAAGAGCAATATTTCTATTGGTATATTTAAAAACATATTTTCTTCCACGAATACTTCCAAATTTAACTAATTTTTAATTAAATTAGGTGTATCGTTAATGTCGACGTCAATAAGATCAATGAGCTTGCGATAAAGAATTAATCCTGTTTAACTTTAAAATAAAGGACAAATTCGCTCGATCTGTGTCATCGTCGTAACATCAAAAACACCGTAACGCGTATAACGGATTGGTGTCGGTCTTTTTTCTCATTACAGAAGCGATTCAATAATCCAGATGGGAAATCGAGAGTCATTGACGCCGAGAAGTAGAACGGGGATGCTGCACGGCCACAATCCACGCGCAAATCATAAAACCCAAATAGTCAAAGTCACACCATACTAATGCTCGGGGCTGCTGCTGCGTCGGAGGGAGCTCAACCATTCACAAATAATACTTATAATAAAATAATAACGACAACGTAGATAAGCTCGCAATTATTGCCTTAAATAAATTATCCATTTCTTCATGTTACAATATTAAATAGTAATACTATATTACGTTACGTTTGCCTTCGGGCGAACAATACATAAATAATGAAATCACTGCCACATCAAATATTCAAGATGAAGAAGTGGATAACAAAAAAAAAATAATTAACAGACACAAATAAGATGCTCATAAAATAACGAGATATTTTATAGCATACATTTTTCCACTTATCCTATGACGCGAGATATGATAAGGAACAATAATCAGTTCTCTAATTTTTAAGCTTCGTCAAGGGTTTATTTTTATAACATTATTAATAAAACTAACCGCAACAGAGCTTGGTGATTGATCATTAATCCTTTGACGGAGCTTCGGAAAGTATTATTGCTTTTATATGAGGGTTCAACTAGCATAGCTTTATCAGTCACATGTTAGTAAGCCATATTATGAATCATATTGCTAGCATTTACTTTGTAATGCTTATAGATGATTTTAGTCACGGATATCTATTACTTTAAAAACTATCCCATTTCCACTTATGGTAATAATTAAAAAACTATAGAACTTTGTAAGATATTTGCAAAAAAGCCAAATTTTTCGATAATTCCATAACACCCGGACAAAACTGGAGACTTTTCATGAATTTACAAGTGTGAAATATTTGATAAATGTCCTTATCTATCGCTGTGTATACATGAAGATTTTACTTTCATGTAACATATACATATATATACATGAATAAAGCATTGGTAGAATAAATATTGTTCTTTATATTACTTTGTTGTCGATTTGTGTCACAATATCTCGAGGAACACATCGAAAGTCAGGAGCACGTGATAACGTAGTCCTTCAAGATTGTGTGCAGATAAATAATTAACCATCAACGCCGAGTGTGAGAGGAAAATTACGTTGTGGATAGATTATTTTATGCTATCATTATGCATACGATTATCTGACATCGGCCTGTTTTAGATGAGGCTTCATCCACCGGGAAGTAACACGCCTTATAACGGGACACGCCTGTCCAAGTTTCTGGCCTTCGACAAAGATTTGCCGTACGCACGAAAGAAGAATCAAGTGTAGAGGAGAGCGGCTGCGTTCAAGGACGACCCAAGGAAGAGGGCCTTATATTATAATGCAGCTGAAAATGTTCGCACGATGAACATGTTAGTTATGTTATCAATCTTATATGTCGAGAATGCTACTGCTAAAGACAGAGTCACTGAGTTCCTGTAATCCAATTAACGAGAAATGCGTCCCATTTTCATACAATCGATCGGATCGAACCAGCTACTGATCGCTCATTTATGTTACCATTTACTTGTGATACTTGTGATCCTAAAATGAAGGCTGAACTTCCTCGACGTCGGTAATGTCAACATTTCTAATCCTGTTTTCTATTACTACTACTACGTTTACGCGAGCGTTACTTCTGTATTAACTTACGATAATTTACCCGTTTAAACGTATACTACGTTTACGCGAGCGTTACCTCTGTAGTAATTAACTTACGATAATTCGTTCGCGTAAACGGGATTTTCCTTCGCGTAAACGGGATTTTGTAGTAACTTACGATAATTTACGCCGCGTAAACGGGTAAATTATCGTAAGTTACTACAGAATAGTACAGAAGTAACGCTCGCGTAAACGTAGTATATGTCATATATCTATATCTGTCCTTGTCTAACAAGAGGCATTTGTCCTTGTTTCGATTGCTGCGCCATCTCTCGCTACACGCAATGTCAACCCGAATGTGCTTTTGCACATATAAAAGTTTATTTAATCTTTTTTTCTAGGCTTTCAATCTTAGATCTAATTGCACGATATTGTTCTTAAATGTTGTCCCTAGGTCATGCCGGTCTAATTTTGTGGATTTTTATTGTGGAATTTTTGTTCAAAGCAAATATTGTCGTCACGTATACCAAAAATTAACAAAAATATTAATTTTTTCTCGTTTTCGATACAAATTCGACCACCATGACCTAGATTTTGATGCGTACTTTAATTCTAGACAAGAATTTTGCATTTCTATATAAAGCCAATTAAAAGATTAGTGCTAAGAAAAAAAACCGGTATTACAGACGGCTTTAGGATCCCCTTCCAAGTGCGAACTTCCTTCACGAAATGCAGTGAGATTGTTTTTGTAACATACGTAAAAAAAAACATTTTGTTGCTTAGTTACGTATATATAGATAGAGAAAAGAGAATAATATATTTAAGGAAACATCTCTTCATCTATATTTATACATTGTTACCTGTAATCAGTACGTGAGAAATGTATAATATTTAATATTATGACAATATGTTCATATAGAATATGTAGATCAGTGCATATTTATTCCGATGATATTCAAGAAATTCCCATGTAAAATGGATGCATTTATGTCGCGGCATTTAATTACAGAAATATGTACTAGTAGAATAAAAACTATAATTACAACGAACAAGAGATATCTCAATTAAAATTTAATTGCCTCCTTTAAAATTATCAAATATTTAACATAATATTAATATAATTAGAAATATATACAAAAAATTATAATTCTCGACTAAAAAACGCGCAAAAATTGCTTTGTTGTTTTCAATGGCAGCTTATTCTACATATATGTAAAAGCTTTACACGTTATGAAGTTAACAGTTCCTCTTTTATAGGAAATTCTTTCATAAAATTCTAAAATGTTAGTCCGCTAACATTTTGATATAATATTACTTTATCTTTGTTCACATTGTAATACAAAATTAAAGTCAAGTATGAATCTGTATTTAATTCGAATTTTATTTTAAATTTGTATCCAACCTTATTCGATGAAACATTTATAATTCGTAAAACTCGATTTATTACGTAAAGAAAACTAAAAAACACTTTTTACAAATGTTATAACAATTATAACAATGTTTTGCACTAATTTTTAAAATTTCAATTATAAACACTTAGCGAAGATTTTAATATGTTCCAATGTACATATCTAATCATTTCAATAATACGAAAGAGATATAAAGAAGTTTTAAGGCTCCTGTTCACTCAATTTAGCCATCTTGATGACGTCAGAAACGAGAAAATTTATAATTAAAATTCTTGCAAATGTTTTTAATAAAAGCGTTTATAACTGATAAAATAGACTTGAAAAATATACCGAAAACTCCCTTTGTTTGGGTAATCAATAAATAACCCACATATATCAAATTGAATTGTATCTAAAAGGACGAAAACAAGCTGTTTGATAGCTGCTAAATTAATATAAATATATTTGTTATAATTTAATATTATGACAATATGTTCATGTAGAATATGTAGATCAATGCACATTTATTCCGATAATATTCAAGACATTATCATGTAATTGGACGCAAATTAAATTATAATAAAATGGGACAGTGATAAAGAAAATCACAAGAATTATCCTTTGCAAGAATAATATAGCTTTTTAACGTTATTTTTCACGCTTTGTAACTCACAATTTTGCCAATTATGACGCTATGTATGTACTATCAACGCTTGGCAATCGAGCCAGCAGGAGCCTTAAGGTGATCCTAAAGCTGTGATCCTAACCGGTTTTTTTCTTAGCACTAATCTTTTAATTGGCTTTACAGAAATACAAAATTCTTGTCTAGAATTAAAGTACGCATCAAAATCTAGGTCATGGTGGTCGAATTTATATGTGGTGGTCGTCACGTATAACAAAAAATATTTTTTTTTTCGTTTTCGATATAAATTCGACCACCATGACCTAGATTTTGTGATGCGTACTTTAATTCTAGACAAGAATTTTGCATTTCTATAAAGCCAATTAAAAGATTAGTGCTAAGAAAAAAACCGGTTAGGATCACGGCTTTAGGATCACCTTAACAGAAACTCTGTTGTTCTCTAGATCTATTATTCATATTTCATATTGTACTATACCTAAAGTCGAAATATAAGTTATACATTGCGAGAAAGAACTAATTAGAATTAAGTAGTACTTTTTTAAGAATATTTTTTGTACATATATGTAACGGAAGATATTGTCTAATAATTAATCTGAAATTAATTCTCTTTAAACCTTCGCGTAAGATGCATCTGACGTACGAGATGCACCTATCGATAAATTTCTTTGTTTTTACGATCTAACTAATGACTAAATCAGCAGATGTAAAAATAAAACTTATCGGATCGCGTACGTATCATATTTATATGTTATCGATTGCGAAAAATTAGGAAACGAAGCAAAGACACACGTGGTTTATGTAATTCGAAATAATCGTCATATTACACGCTCTATAAGATCAGTTTCCCTCCGTTTGAGGCCCTGATTTGCGCTACTTGCTCCGGAGTGAGTATAAGTTTACTGCCGTTGGGTAATGCCAAGGCGTAGTGACTTCCGGTCTCATTTACGACCACCACCAGCTGTGTGTTGGCATTCGTCGTCGGCGGTGGATTATTTTTCACTGGCGTAATGGATATACCGCCCTGGCTCATTCGCTGAATAATCTGCGGCGAGAGAATGCCTTTTGTTGAAGGGACGGTGATGTCCGAAGTGATCGTAGGTTTCTGTTTAGGTTGATTAGCATCTTTCTGAGACTCTAATGACCTAGCTCTGTTGATTGGAGTTGTTTTCCCTGTGGTAGTGGTGGGAGTCTTCTCCATGACGATCATTTCTATCTCATCGTCGCTGTCACTGAGCATGATCACGGATGTAACCTTCTGTCCGCTGTTCTCTGTGCTGGATGTCTGTGATGTTTTTCGCCTTGCCCTCGATAAAGGTTGTGGAGGAACGTCGCCTCTTATGATTTTCGAGTTGGTGGGCCTTTGACAATTGCCTTTGACAGGCGTGCTATTGCTCCTTGTCGCCGCGCCGTTAGGATGCTGCAAGTTCTGTCGCGGCGCCGCAGATTTGTTATTCTGGCTGTATCTATTCTGCGGCCTGGGAGTACCCGGGTAATAAACTGGATTCTGCGGGTTTGGCTGATTTGTCATCGGCCCAGGTACCATGTACCTTGCCTGAGGCCTTGACTGCGCTGCATAGGGCACATAACTCGTATTGTTGACGTATGGTTGAGCTACCATCATACGCGGATTCTGCTGTTGATAAACAGCTTGCTGTTGCTGCTGAGCGAGGGGCAGAAACTTACCCCGTGGAGGGGTATGCATCATATAGGGTTGCATGTAGTAACCCACATGCGGAGCTTGCGGCACGACTCCCTGGATTGTTCCCTGGGGTACGACTCCAGGATTCTGCGGCATCACGTAATAATAGTTTTGTTGCGAATTCGCGGGTACGTAGTTACTCTGTCCGTAGCTTGTTGAATTGGACTCGTACGGCGGACCCTCATCTTTAATGTCAAGTTCCGAGTGCACACTTTTGACAGATTCAATCTTGCAGATCGTATTTGTGGAAGGCATTGCTCCGTTAGGATTTTTGCTCACTGCAGATGCAATAGTATTATCACCAGAAATTTGCGATTCAGCTCCTTTTTCGGGTTCTCTATCTTTGAGTTTACCCTTCAGCTTATCTTTGATAATTTTCGCATTAGTAGAATAAGAAATTTCAGATTGCGTTACATTGCTTTGAGATGCATTTTCCTTAATGTTCTGCAGCTTATGCTCGAATGATTTTAACCTTCGATTGGTAGCTAAAACAATACAAATGTTAAAGTTATAAAAGTGTTAAATGATACAACATTTATGATTTTATAGTATTTTTCTACCAGTAATTTTTTTTTTATTATTAAAATTGACTATCAAAATAATATTCCATCACAAAAGACAAATTTTAAATTCTATGAGAATTTTAACATCAATAGAGAAAAGATACGATGGTCCAGTTTTTTTGGAAATTCGGATACTCACACGAACGTTTATTTTTCCTTTTGCGAGAGCTCGGTAAAATCCAATCTTGGTCTGAGTCCTCCTCTTCCGACCAGTTGCCAGTGTTTCGGTCTTTCGGGTCAACGTGAAAAGCGGGTGTATTGATCTGTGTGCCGGGAGCCGCATACACTGCCTCAACATCGGTCCATTCTTCCAGCTCGTTCTCGTCGCTTTCGTCGTCTGAATAGAGCTGTTCTGTGTACGAAGAGACGCCGCGCGCTCGTAGTACTCGTCTACTGTATTGCGTTTCCTCTGTATCTGCGAAGGACGTATCGTTTTCAGTATAAAAGAAGAACAAGACACCTGGATAGAAAACGAAGGAATACCTTCGTCGTTTGACGCGCTCTCATTTCCATCCTGTTCCTGTTTCTCTCCTTCTTCCGCGACTTGATTTCTTCCTGGCGGCGCTTCGATGTCCGTCTGTTTCTCGTCACTTCCGTTTCGTCTTTCGTCGCTCGATTCCTGACTCTCGTGGTGACCATGCTCGGAATTTTTGGCCGCACTTTCGTGTTCGTTCTCAACTTGTTGTGATTGTTTTTGGGTATTTTGGGTGCCAAGTGGGGATAGGGCAGATTGCGATAACGTTTGTAACGTTGCATCTCCGGATGTTGAGAGTGGATCCTTGCCCTGCGATCCAAGAACCCACCAATTAGAGCTGAGACCACTCTCACCGGATGAGTCCTGATCCTCCACACTGCTACAACACATTACATGTTTGTCTACCATACATGCTCGACAAAGTAATTAACGTTACTGGAAGAAGTGGACAGCGACCACATCGTAAATCACACATGGATTGTAGCAATCTCAAGGCTTCAGGTAGTTCAAATTCTTCAGAAAAAATGGAATGATATAATGAAAATGAAAATATGAAGCTATGACTTGACATTATTTTGCTATTCGTATTACCAATCAAAGCCAAGAAACTTCGCAAATGTGCGTTAATAAAGTATGTTAATAAAGCAGAATAGCAATGAGATGGTATTTTCTAGTATCTTAAATTACAATACTTTTCCGTGATCGTTTTAATGTGTGACGATGTATGAGATTTTGAGAAATAATATCGATTATTTCATGCTTTGACATAAAGAATTGCTGTACATACCCTTCTTTAAAATTAGACCATTCCCTTTGAAGTTTTGCCTTCGCTTTTCGCATTGCGTCCTTTATCGTCGTCTCCATCGGTTCCACAGAATTTAATAATTCAGTCAATTTCTTTACCAACTTTACTTCACACAAAGGAATAACTTCCACCTATAAACGCAGCATAATTTTTAGCAAATAAGCAGCAAAATATTATAGATAAAATCATTATAGATAATTGTATCAAGCTTACGTTATTGGAATTATTGCTTTCAGAATCATTCGTTGAAAAACTAGCAATGAGATCCCTTAATTCTTCCACACTATCGGCTACAAGGTAAAAATCGGAAACGCTGAGATCGGACAACATCTTGTCGAAACGTTGCTTGCATTCATTTGTCTTCAGATCCTTGGATCTTCGCAAATTGTAACCGGTATCAGTATTGTTTGTATAATCGTCTAAATCGCATTCCACATTCGCTTGTAATCGCGTCTCGTTTGCAGAGAAATTTTCCTCATCTGTCTCATTCATTTGATCGTCTTTTGATCCCTGCCCCTTTTTTATCTCATCTTTCTTGGCTTCAGTTTTACTTTTTTTATCGTGTTTTATTATATTTCGAGATCGCAATTTCATTCCTGTTCTCAAATTTCTTTTTCGAATCTGGTTGTCCGAGTCTGTTTCTATCGTCGGTTGTATTTCTGAGATATTGAGATACTCACTAGACACTTCTTCACTTAATGACATATTATTGATGGAGGAAGATGCACAAAACACCGTATTAAAAATTGTTTTTCTATTTAAACTGTTTTCACTTACGCTAATATTACTATTACTAGTTTTTGTTTCATTCAGTTTCTCGTCATCCGATTTAGATGTCAATATTGAAATATCACTTACATTATCACTAGCAGAGATACTTTTGGAATATACATCTTCAGGTAACTTTGAACCCTCGGCATTAATTATCTCATTCAGTTTTTCATCGTCCGTCTTTGAACTGTTGGACAAGTTATCGCTCAATTTCTCGTTCTCATCTTTTTCGGCAACTAGTGTTTCACTACGGGATACTGCAGTATCTTTGTACAATTCTACGAAGTTTACTTGTGATGCTAATTCATCACCACTACTGCTTTCGTGTTCACTCATTCTTTTCTCTTCGTCAATTTTCGTTTTTAAATCATCTAACATTTCATTAATTATTTCTATATTGTAATTGTCGTTCTGACTATTGGTAAAGCCTTTGAACATCCGCGACGATTCGTCATCGACAGATTTGTTATCGCTGGAAGTATTGGTATCATAGCCGCTGGATCTCGCGTTTGACAGCAAACTTTCCTCGGACATTTTCGACAAACTCCTGCGACGCTTCCTGCTTATGGCGTCTAGGCTTATGTTGTTGTTGTTATTATTACTGTATGTGCTCGTACTACTCAAATTCGTATCCTCACTGATAAACGAACCTGTGGCACTATCGTTGTTACTAAGATCTTTATCATCATTTCTATTTTCATTTTTATTCGATCTGCGATCGGATAAGTTATTGTGTATTTGCAATTTCCTCTTTCTGTATCTGATAAATTTGTTCCTTTCCGTTTCTCGCTCTTGTTTGATAGGCTGCAAATTATATAGCATGTAAAACATAAAAAGCTTATACAAAATATCATAGTATGTTTTAAAACCTTCTGAGTTTGAGTCTCTGTTGTAATGAATATCGAGATTTTCGAGATCGTTATCATGTTGTGGTATTAAAATTTACTGACCATTGTATCAAATATTGTGATTTAAAGATAAAAAATTTTCACAAAAATGAGATATTTTTACATAGAATATTATAGCGGATGAGGAACATTTTTCTATTCCATAAAAATGTGTTCATACTAGGTAATTAAATTATCTCTATAATGCACATTAAAGGATTTAGTAAAAATATTAAAAATATCCACATAAAGGAATTAGTAAGAATAATAAAAATATTATTTTTTAATTAGTAAAAATATACAAGGGCTATTCATTTAAAGAATTTTCAAATGCCTGTGGTGACGGTGTGTGCCCCTACCAGGACGGCAGCCCGGCACCACATTAATTAGCCTTCTCGCAAGCGCCTAGCCGCGCTAACAAGCCGACAAACAAATTCAGCAAAAATACTCATCGCCTTCATCAACCGATCGACGCTCCAAGCAAGAGTCGATTTGAGCACATACTCGTGAAATGATCATCCGACTCGTAGAGAAATGCGACTAGTATTTTTGGAGTGATATTATTTACAGCTTTACATCCCATCTTACACTAAGTATCTCTCCTTTCCATACACCACCACCACCACCACATTTTACCTCAAATGTCAATAATTAAAAAACCCCTTGTTTTAAATATAATTTATTAAAACCCAGTATGTGTGTGTGTGTGTGTGTGTGCGCGCGCGCGCGCGCTCAGTCTAATATATATCTATTATTATCTACTTATTGTAAGCAAAGATATATAATTATAGTTATTATGCATGTATAATATTTCTTCTGTTCTTTTTCAAAGTACATGTTAAATTTATGTGAAAGCGATGTCAATCAAGTAGAAGAATAAATGAATTACCTTGACTGTCGACAAGATCTTATTGTCCAGGGAATGCCGGTAAATTCTAAGATCGTTCGGCATAAATTGAGGAAAGTAAATGTATCTCGCCCCATTGCGATCGACTCCTAAAACTGTTTCAAACTGATTTTCCCATGGTTGGTTTACCATATCTTCCTGAACTGTTTTTCTAGTATGCTATAAAAATTATGACAGTTTTTAATTTAATAGTGCCTTGTTTTTAAGATTACATTACAAACTCACCATGATTGTATCACAGACGGTTTTCAGCAACCAGAGCCTTTGTTTGAAGCTAAGATCTTCAAAGTCTTTACCATCGAGCATTGAAGTCTCGGGAAAGATGTTCCAAAATTCTGGCTCAACGCCGATAGTTTCTAGAACCTAAAAATCTTTGATCACATTTCTGATCACTGTGGTGAATGTTATCATGTGAATATGTATAATGTGTACATGTGTTTAAAATATTGCCGATATTCGATGCAAAGTTATAAATTATTATCGATTCACAACGCGAACTTGCGACAATACATACTTTGGTCACGTCTTCGTGCTTCGCGCGATAAATTTTGAGCCAGCTCGTGATTTTGTACGTGAGAATATTGGTCCAAAAGTCATACGGCATCGGTGGTACCTTGCGCAGCTTTGCTTTGGAGGTCGGGGAACTACAATTTTAAAATCGATTTTTGTAATAATGTTCTTTATCACATAATTAAATTCAGTGTTGGATTTAATATACCTCAGCAAACACGTCATGATGTTTGCTAGCTGTTTAGAGGCCCTCGGTATCAACAGCATCCTTTCCATTTCGTATAAAGATAACTGAGGTATATTAAGAGATTCTTTCGTTAAATGGAGGAAATGGAAAATTTGTGGTATCTGAAAGAATGTTACACAAGTAATATTTTTTATATAATTGAAAATTTAATAAAATTATGAGTAATCTTAATTACCTCCCACATCGTTTCCATTTCCTCCCTCATCTCGTCGGTGAAAAAATTATCCTGCTCCCCATCGTTAACTTTTCGCTCCTCATCCTCTTTTCGCTTTCTAGTCCTGCACGACATTTTGCCTGTAACAAACGACGGAATCATTTTATTAATAAGTAAAAATCAACAATATAAAATTAAATAAACTGCTTATTTACGCGTCAATTTGATTTCGTCGAGATAAATGTATGTACATTGTAAATAATATAAGAAACTGTAATTAATTTTAAATAAAACCCAATAAAAACTAATTTTTATTTAAATTTTTTTCATGTCGCGAGTTAATTATTCGCCTTATTTACAGGCTGGCCTAGATCCACTACATTTTTTCTAATTTAATTCGATATGATTACTAATTATACGATGTCAAAGTAGGAACGTAATAAACTATCACAGTTGACTGTTATCAGAATATCATAATTCCATGAGTAATATCGCGCCGTTAATTGTACCGATAGAATCACGTGTGTATTTTAAAAAGCGCGTCGTCTCGTCACTCATGTATAATCATTATCGTCGCTTATGACATCGTCGTTGCAGAACAAACGCCGGTGACCTAATATCGCCCGTTGTATAAAGAGTATTTATCTGGAAAAAGCCCGACCTTGCCGCCGCTCGCGCAAGGTCCCCCTATTTAAAGCACGCAGGTCGTATATAATTACTAGTTACATATTCCGTTCAACGGTAAAATTCCTCTCGACGGTCTGCATTATCGTAATCAACGTTAATTATTTAGCTGTTCTTTTCGCAAAATGTTTTGATCATTTATCATTGACCGGTCCTATGAATAAAAGATTAATTAATCGCTTCGGCGCGCGTGATCGATGTCTTCCGCGTCGTCAAATCAATTTCGTCGAATCAAGGTGTGACGAAAAATTGTTCGATTACCGATGTCCATCTGGCAAATTGCTTTCGCTGCCAAACGCCCGCAATTTCATAGACAGGCGTATCATTGCTGCCGTTGGCCACCCCGGCAAACATCGAAGGGGACATTTCGCTCGAGATACGAACGTCAGCCGGTCGCGCGACTCGCGTAAGGTGCCGCATGCCGTGCCATTGAACATCGATAAGGATAACACGAATGTTTGCCTTGTAATTACGCTGAGACGCGACGATCCATCAGAGGGGGCAGTCACGAAACATTTCCACCGCAGACAAGTCTGTAACCACTCTATAACTCTTGTCTTGTTATGCACGACGATGGAAAATTGCGTGAGACTACCGCGGTGGTTTTCCATTCCACACGCTTTTCTATTGCGTTGTCACCCTCTGCGCCAACATCATTGTGTTTACGATAACGACCCAATTGATCGGCTGTAAACTTTAAAGCCCCTTGCACAATGTTAGCAAATGCTAGGCAACAGGCAATAGGAACAGGGAATAGAAATCAGAAATCATGTATAAATGCAGAATAAACGGTGACACGGCCAATAGACATAGAGTTTCCGTCACGTTGGAAATTCTGTGCCTATTGCCTGTGTTGCCAACCAATCATAGGATTCGAATTTTTTAGGTTGTAATTAACGATTTTTTGGTTATTTCCTGTTCCTATTGCCTATTGCCTGGCATTGTGCAAGGGGTTTGAAGATGACGAGGAAAGTTCGAACGGGGCGCATTGGATTTTACATTATAATGATTACATTGCAAGGTATCCCATTACTCGAGGTTCATACATTAAGGGCGTGTTATTGACATTGAAGTCATTTAGAATTGAAATTGTTTAATAAACATATGTCCGTAAATGCTCCCTAACAGAACTACAACCATTGAAAGTCAATGTAGATATTTGAAAAAAGAAAAAAAAAAGATATTTAATTGAACTTGTTTATAAATAACTTAACTTATTTAACTTCTTTGTAAATAAAAAAAACAAGTTAAATTAAATGTCTTTTTCTTTCCTTTTCATATATTTATATCAACTTTCAATGGTTGCAGTTCTGTTAGGAAGCATTTACGGACATGTGTTTATTAAATAATTTCAACCCGTTTCAACTTTAAATGACTTCAATAACATGTCCTTAATGTATGGATCTCGAGTCATGAGACACCCTATATGATACGAACTGTTCACATCTTCCATGCTTTTGACGATCGACGAGCGTCATTAATTTCATTAAAAAATGTTAACGTATTCTTCAAAAATTAAAGTTACGCATTGCATACAGATTATTTAATAATTTCAATTTAATAATGTAATTTGTAATATCATATAACAAGCATGATGGTACACGATTGAATTATTAAATCAATGAATACATTATTAAATTAAATCAAAACGTCACAATTTACAACTAATTTAATAATATAATTTGTAACGCAATTAATTTCATTATGATATCGATTTAATAATTCAATTTAACAGTTGTTCTATTTTCGAAAGACAAAACAGCGCGGAATAGAAGAAAATTCACGCGCACGACCGCAGTGACGCAAGATAAGCTTGCTCGCGGACGCGGACGTTTATTAATTAACGTCACCCTTGCTTAAGGATAGTGATCGCGCAGAGCGAGAATAGTCCATAGGCCAGTCATATTAAACATTGAACCTTCCAATTACTCTTTTCAGGTTGCAACCACCATGAATCGCTTTGATTTAAGGTGCTGTAAGTGGGATTAATTATGCTTCGCATAATTAATGCGCATTAAAAAGTTATTAACAATATTATCAACAAAAAACGCGATTTTTCTTATTTTTTATCAAATATCTTGAAAACTAAGCAAGATAGGGTAACTAACTATACGTACCTTTTTTGTAGAGCGTAAAATTATCTACAATAATGATCTGAACAACATTTATCGTCAAGTAAGTCGTTTAGCTTGCACACGCCGTCAAAGTCCGAGACTCGGATCTCGAAAACCCTCGATTTCATCGTTTTTTTGATGTTGCGTCGGTGATTTTTTTCAGTCATTTAAAATGGAATTAAAAATTCCCAAAAAAATCACACATCATCTGAGAACCACAAAGAATACTTTTCAGGGTGTAACCGATTTTTTAGACCCTTTTTCTTTAGTTTGTAGCTATGTAAGCAAAAAATTTTGATTTTTTGGACTACTCTTAGTTTTTCGCTGTTTTCAGACCTTAGAATTTATTTGAGACGAATTTTATCGTATGCATCTTGTTGTGGACGAAATTTGCAACAAAAAAAGACTCTTGTAATTTCTTCGTACGACGAACGCTGATTTTTTTATTGACGCGCAAAGTTATCTAATATTGCGCATAGGTCGGATAACGCTTGTTTTACACTAAAATAATTATTTTTTATTAAAATTTACGTAATTTTTCGCATTATTATTGAACCATATTGCAAAGCCGTTTTCAACACATTCTCTCATGTTTACTTATTTATTAACAAATTGTTTATTTAAAAATTATTATAAAAAATTAGAAAAACATGTTATAATCGTTATACTCGTTGTCTCATATCAACTCGAAAAATGTTTTTAAAAAATTTATTTATATTATTTATAACATTTTTTTTTTTTTATTCAAACATACAGACAGTGCATCTTTTGACTATTTTTCACACCATCTCTGCATGAGCGAATGGTGCGTTTTTTGTGGTTTTCCCAGTAGGCTTAATCCACAAGCATTGAATATATGTCCTTTCTATGTAATAATTATTTTGACATAATTATTTTGACAGATGCACTGTCTGTATGTTTGAATAAAAAAAATGTTATAAATAATATAAATAAATTTTTTAAAAACATTTTTCGAGTTGATATGAGACAACGAGTATAACGATTATAACATGTTTTTCTAATTTTTTATAATAATTTTTAAATAAACAATTTGTTAATAAATAAGTAAACATGAGAGAATGTGTTGAAAACGGCTTTGCAATATGGTTCAATAATAATGCAAAAAATTACGTAAATTTTAATAAAAAATAATTATTTTAGTGTAAAACAAGCGTTATCCGACCTATGCGCAATATTAGATAACTTTGCGCGTCAATAAAAAAATCAGCGTTCGTCGTACGAAGAAATTACAAGAGTCTTTTTTTGTTGCAAATTTCGTCCACAACAAGATGCATACGATAAAATTCGTCTCAAATAAATTCTAAGGTCTGAAAACAGCGAAAAACTAAGAGTAGTCCAAAAAATCAAAATTTTTTGCTTACATAGCTACAAACTAAAGAAAAAGGGTCTAAAAAATCGGTTACACCCTGAAAAGTATTCTTTGTAGTTCTCAGATGATGTGTGATTTTTTGGGGAATTTTTAATTCCATTTTAAATGACTGAAAAAAATCACCGACGCAACATCAAAAAAACGATGAAATCGAGGGTTTTCGAGATCCGAGTCTCGGACTTTGACGGCGTGTGCAAGCTAAACGACTTACTTGACGATAAATGTTGTTCAGATCATTATTGTAGATAATTTTACGCTCTACAAAAAAGGTACGTATAGTTAGTTACCCTATCTTGCTTAGTTTTCAAGATATTTGATAAAAAATAAGAAAAATCGCGTTTTTTGTTGATAATATTGTTAATAACTTTTTAATGCGCATTAATTATGCGAAGCATAATTAATCCCACTTACAGCACCTTAAATCAAAGCGATTCATGGTGGTTGCAACCTGAAAAGAGTAATTGGAAGGTTACCCTCCTAAATTAGTCTAATATGACTGGCCTACCAGTCAAATTAGACATTTGAGCTCGGAAGTGAAGCGGTATCAATGAAACTTTTTTAGGGTTGTTGGGGAGATGTAGAAGAGCTTATTTCTGAGGTGTCGGGTTAATCGGACCGATGGGTTTTTAAGGGGGGAGAGAGGGAATGAAAAATTTCGTTTTTTTTTCGCAATAACTCGGCAAATTTTGACTGTACATGATTTAATAACCTTCATTTTGTAGCTCTTTTAAAGCCCTACAATTCATTTCCTGAAGACCCAAACTTAAAATCAATATTTGTCGAGTTCTAGCCGGTGAAAGTGGGAAAAAATGTATTTTGTCGCGGTTTTTTGCGTTTAAATCTCGTTTCCATTAATAGATAGAAATGTGCCGCCACTGACAAAGTTGTAGGTCTTAAAGAGTAATTGCAAATCGCCATATACATTGTAATGACGCGTGCGAAGCAATGTGATGCACCATTACGGCACATTTTTTTCCTTTCTCTTGCGCGCGTTATCGTAAACAGAATGATGGCCTTTCCGCCTCCGATCAACGGGGGAAGCTTTCGTTTGGTCGTTCAGTGCGCGATTTAAATGAGGAAAAACCTGAACACAATACAAAAGTACAGGCAATAGGAACAGAGAATAATATCCGTTTCTACCAATGCAGATTAACTTTTTGATCTTGGTTTAACTTACCTTTTATCTTTCTCTAATTTTAAAAACTAGAAGAAGATGAAAAGTAAGTTAAATCGCGGTTAAAGTTAATCTACATTGGTAGAAATAGACCATAAGACAAGCAATAGAAATAACCACATTTCAATTTACCTTTCTGGTAAGCAGAGATGGACATGAATGACATTCCATCATTGTCGATTGATAAATAAAAATGTATTAACTCGCCTTTTAATTGAATGATAAATAAAAAATTATTCATTATTCCCCTTTCCATTAAATAATAAAATATATAAGAAAAATTATTCGTTATATTTGGCCACTCGTAAATAATAAATAAAAATTTACTTGTTATTTGATTCATTTCGAATAATGAGTAAAACTATTATTTTTATTTTTATTTATTCTACAAATTCTAAATAATAAATAAAAGTTATTTTATAACTTTTGTTTTTAACATACAATTAAGTTAGCAATAATTAGGCGAATTATGAATACATTTTTTTCTTTAATTTTTTGTTATTTAAATAAAAAATTAGTATAATGCCCATCCCTGCTAAAAACTGTAATATTAACGCAATGGAATATGAAATAGGCAATAGAAATAGAATTTCCGACGCGTTAGATTTCTGTTTTCTATTGCCTGTATAGTACGCGGTGATTCACCAGTGATTCAGTTTTATCATAAGTTGAAACGTGATTATTTTTGTTGTCTGTGTTATTCCCTATTCCTATTGCTTGTACCTTTCTATTGTGTTCAGACCTTAACGCTCGGGTAAAATTATCTCCGCGATCGAATGTTCATGTCCGATGTCTCGTTTCCTTGAGAAAAATGTGCTCTTCTCCGCAAATGCATCCCTCCTTTTCTCTATCTATACCACATCACGGCACCACGACGGACTCGTGATCGTAAGGGCAATTTGAAGGATCTAACAATAAGTAGAGCGTCGGATCGTATCAAGAGGATGTGCACTCGATTACTGAGAAAAAAAGTGGCACGCCACTTTTGTGTACTCGTTTATGTTAAACGAGATATCCCGCACGTGAGAGAACAGATATTCCAGAGAGATAAGCCACGCTTATCAAACGTTTTACAGCCGTAATTTTACAAACGTAACTGTACTTTCACGCGACGTTTATTGTCTTTTCCCACGTCAATGTATAAAAATGTCGCTCTGGGGATAATCGGATAACGACTGACTCAAAGAGGGCTATCTTGTGGTGTAAGCACATTATGGCGAGATATATATTATACGATTCTGCCGCGGTCGCCGTATGGAAAGAACGGTTTTGCTGAAGTGAAGAAAAATTATAGTAGGTCGTTGAAGTATGATGATAATGCTGTAAAAAATTTTGATTATGATGAATCATTTTAGCAATCATTAGTTTGAGTGTTCTACATAATTATTTTGATGGTGCAACAAGTGCTGTAATCTTTACGCACGACTTGCACACCCTATTTTATGTTGCAAGTGCGTGGAAAGTGGTCTATCACGCACGCGTAGCGTGCGCAATGGGCCACTTTCCGTGCACGTGTTACATAAAATTATTTTCAGATCTGTATCTAGCTAAATTTTTAAATACTTCAAGAAAACCGTTCTTTCCGTACGTATAGGTACTTTCCACACTTTATGATTCGTCAAAAATTTGGAAAAAAAATTAAATTCAAAGATCTATCGAAGAATCTGTTTATTAGAGTCAAATCTGACTCTCTTTGTTCCTCCACAAGAAGTAAAAGAACGTAATTTAGAGTCGCAATCGCCACGTTTATGTCGGTTGTTTGCGATCTTGTCTCTTGTTAGTACAACAATGTTAGAATAACAATAATATTCTTTTTTCTGAAAGATCACGAGTGCGCACACGCACATGAGCACAAGGGTCTACGAGGCTTACGAGTGTCGTATCGCCAAAGTTGGAAGGACACACACACTCGCCACTATTGTGACACTTCAGTCAGCTGTCGGCCGTCTTGGGGGGTAGTTTGGAAAAGTCACGCGACAGAAGGAGCTTCTTCCTGATTAGACGACAGTATTACCCGACGAGATTCACGATAAACGTTCGCCTTTCGTACGATAAGGAAAATTGCTATGCGATAAATAATATTAATTAATACTAATGTAGGATTTAATGCTAATCAAAAAAGGAAATGTTTTTATCAATTATTGAAATCTTTTATGCGATAAAATTCTCGGGTAAAGGCGTGATGAAAGATCGTCGATCTACGTAATCAGAAAAGGAGAAAGAAACGCGCTAATGCAAGCAACATTCTTTTTTTTTTCAATTTTACCGAACTAAGCAATTTAATAGGGCCAGCGTTAAGAGATAAAATCATCGAACGAGTTGAACGACATCGCAATGAATCAAGAGAGAGAATTATCGTGAAATGGCGGATTCTTCGGAGCAAGAGAAGAGGAGGCCGACCTTCAACCTGTGGAACGACGCGCAAATTTTAACGCATCTTACCTCGAATGTCGACCGAGCGCCCGATTACGTCCGCATGAAGATATTTAACGCGCCCGTGATGCCGTCGCGAACCTACAACCGCAATCCCAATGAGAATTATTACAACACCGCCGATAGAGCGTCGCTTGATTATCTAAAGACCAGCAACGACGCCATTCCGTCGTTTTCCGTTAACACCGTGCACCTGCAGAATCCCTACAGGCCGCCCCAACGATTGGAGGGATTCGCGTCTCGCGATCACACGAAGGTAAGATTAACACCCGGGAAGTCTCTGAAATCATTTCCGCGCGAAGAAGTTGAACGCCGCGAAAAGAGTGTCAATTAAATGCGTATCTCGTACGCGCTACCAATCGAAGATAAAACATGAGTAGTACGAACAAACGTATCTTGATATAAGCGTATATAATTATATGCGTAGGGTATTTATCGGTCGCAAGAGTTCACCCTGAGATCGAGATACAACAATCTGTTCGCAAAGAAGGAATCACCCGCTAACAAAAACAACGATCAAGAGAACGGAAAAACGGAAAGGTAGAGGTCCCTTTAATTAATATATAAATGCCAATAATATATCATCTATCCAAACTAGTATTCTCTTAGATCGAAAACTGGGAAGAAGCATCAAACATTCACAGAGATCAGTGAGATTGCCAAGCAGTATTGCTCGTACAGCACCCTTCACGGTTTGCGTTACGTCGGTGACTCAGGATTGTCAATCGTAGAAAGGTATAAAGTTCTCTGTTTAATAAATTCTAAAATTTGCATAGAGGGTTCTTTCATTTTTGGCATTTTCGAGTCTCAAGTTCCACGAAACAAAGATCGTAATTTTCCAACAATTATTAAAACACAATTTTCAATGTAATGTATAATTATTAATTATAAAATACATGTATATGTATTATAGCACATTATCTATGTATATTAAAAAATATATATTATATACTTCTATCTAGAGTTCGACCAAAATAATCTTTTTTATTTTTGACCGAAACCGAAACCGAAAACCGAAAACATAGGGCATAATTAATAAATGAGTCATCAGTTATAAGTATTTACTTTACATAATTTTACATAAATGTTTTAACACTGGATGCATCTTTTATTGCAGAATATTTTGGATAATCTCGTTCACTACCGCGCTAACAGTGGCCATATATTACATTTGTTATCTCTATCAGAAATGGAACGGAGCTCCCATAATTATTTCTTTGAGTCCCGATCCGATTTCCCTTAATGAATTTCCGTTTCCCTCTGTAACAATATGCAACATGAATAAAGTGAAAAAGAGGGAGGCAAAACGGATCGAGCGTGGGTAAAGTGTGCATTAAATCTAACTTATTACTCTATAATAATCAGTAATTATTATAATAAGTAAATACCATCGCCAAAAATAATTATTAAAAAATATATATAAAAAAGAAATTTTCACGATTTTCTTTTTGTTAGGCTCGACGAATTGGATAAACTATTAATGGAAGATATTTGCAATTCGGAAAGCAACGTAACTTACGAGCAACAGACTGTAGACTGGGACAGGATGCTGCGGTTTATGATCAATGTACATAGCTTCATTTCGTACACGCATTTAATATATACCGAAAAAAATTAATTATAAAATAATTATAAGAACTAAAGTCATGTCTTTCAAAGTTGACGAGATTGAGATTATCTTAAATTACGTTGTTGGAAAATGATTCTATTTCTTCATTTCTTTGCTCAAGGTATCCCAACCGTGCACAGACATGTTATATTACTGCCTTTGGCACGGGAATCAGACCGATTGCGAAAGGATTTTTAATCCTACCATGACCGACGAGGGCATTTGTTGTAATTTCAACTCGGTAACCAAGAAACATCTCTTCTATAACGCGTGAGTGAAGTGTGATCAGCTAAACTCGCATAGTTGTGAAATTGATGAATACGAGCCAAATATAGTCCATGACTGAAAATCTGCTAACGGGATTTCAGACGCGACTGGCCCGACCTGAATATAACGTATCCATCCGAGAGCGTTGATTGGAATGCTGAAAAGGGATACGATGCGAGTATGTCAGCGGATGTTATACCATGGAGACCTTATGGTGCTGGACTGATTTACGGCTTGACTTTGGCTCTTGATGTTGATATGAATGAGTATTATTGTTCGTCGACTGCCGGCGCGGGCTTTAAAGTGAGTCTTACGTAATGGAAACTCTTCTTTTTATTTTCCTTTTTGCCCTCTTACAGGTGAAAGCTTGTCAAAGGGCGATTTTGGAAACATTCTCTTAAAAAAATAGTTAACGTACAACAAGTCTCTCTCTCTCTCTCTCTCTCTCTCTCTCTCATTCTCTCTTGTTAAAATTTAAGTTTGTGAATTGTCAGGCATCGACTGATCTTAGAATCCTTTTTACAATGATGTAACGTCACTCTCCGATAAAACGACGATACTAAACGATATGATCACAATATTGTAGATGCTGCTCCACAATCCTGTAGAGACACCGAAAGTCGCTGATTTTTCGTTTGCGATCACGCCGGGCGAGGAGACCCGAGTGATCGTAAGGCCGCGAATATCGACCGCCAACCCAGCGATAATTTCCATACCGCAAAGAAAGCGGAAGTGCTTCTTCACGGCCGAAAGAAAATTGCGTTATTATCGGACGTACACGCAGAGGAACTGCATTCTGGAGTGCGAGGCGAATTTCACGCAGCAGCTCTGCGACTGTGTACAGTACTACATGCCAAGTAATTATCATTAACCTTTGATCCGATACGAGTCTGACAAAGCGGTAAAAGTTACTTTTAATAAATTTATTAGATCTATTTAGATCACATTTCCTAAATAAGAATATTTAATGTATCTAACAAATACGCCATACGTCATTAAAGACAAAAATTTTTCGAGAAATTTAAGTTCAAATATTACAGAAGAAATATCTCGATCCTCTGATGTAATTTGAGAATGAACAAATGAGGCCTGAGGCCAAAAATAACGTCATCGTTAAAACTATTGTCACATGTATGGTAAAATTGTCTAATTAACGGTGGTGAAGTGGCGATAAATTAAGGATGTATATCGCTTAAGTCAAAATAGAGGGATGAAAGTGAAATTTACAGAGATTGTGCACTTATATATCCCAAAAACCTGTGTTAAAGCGATCGATCCGTTTAAAAGTTATTAACTTTTTAATTTCGTATGAATTCTTAATGAGAGATTAACAGGTTATCAAATATATGGATTCAGAATATAAAAAAAAAATAAAAAACAATTCTTGAAAAAATTACCGTGTATAGAGGATACATTGGCACAGATTCTCAATAAATTTCACGATGATTCACTGACTAGTTTTTGAGAACAGAAATAAAAATTGCAGCACTCTCACAGATCTTAGCGTTCGATCCTAAAAACACGGCAACGTCGCACTGCTCGATAACTATATATGTTTTTCACATTTTTGTTGCCGGTTTCCGATATTTTCAGCCCATGTTTATATACGGCCTCTGATGTCTCATTTTGCCTTTATACCTTAAAAGTAGGTTTTTATTATATTTCAACATTTTTTAACCTCACTACTAATCTCCCTTTTCTCAGCATCTCAATGATGTAAAGGGTACTACCGGTCGGGCGTTCAAAGGAGCCAACAGTTAAAAGTAATATCAACAGTGAGGTGTTGCCACGTCTTCTTGTGTTGTTCGCTCGATATTTGTTCTTTTTATTTTTTGTATTCAACGTATCTATTTACCTTTTATAATAATATTTTATACTATTGCGTGATATTTTTTATTATATTTAACCGTTACTTTCTGTCTTTATCCAGATTATATATGTATAATTTTTCTTTCTAGCAGTTGGATTCAGGCAAGATTCCCAGCCAAAAGTTTTGAACATCTATTAAGTATATTTACAAATACGCTGCCAGTAATTATAAAAAATGGTTAAAATCACTTAAATCCAGTAATGTTAATGTCCTTGTTATGATATGCAATAGTAGTCAACCGTTAAAGTATGCATACAACCGATATATATTAGATTTCTCAGATTACTATGCTTTTTGCTGGGAAGGTATACGTGATACATCCTTAAAACAGACCTTTTATAATACGGCGAGATTTATTTTAATTTTCTCGTCCATCTACTAGAACCATCTATTATTTGCAGAATCATCAAACACGCCAATCTGCGGCAAGAAAGACGAACCATGCGCTAAACGTGCCAGACGAGCTATGGAAGTCAAGCTCTATGACGAGGATTTGACGAGCAACATTACAAAGATGTGAGTTTATTTCTCAGAGTTATGCCTTTTTCTAGCAAGGTCAAAAACAGCGTGATCATTCACAAACTTTCGTTCCTCGCAGACCAAGCTGCAATTGCTGGCCAGGCTGCTTCGAGATCAGTTACAGGGTAGAGCTCTCGCAGAACAAACTGATACCGAACTTCCAAATCGACAAACGATACATGAAGAAAGACATGAATTACTTCACGTAATTAAAACTAATTATAAAAGCTTTAACTTAATCGCGGCGGATACTCGTTGACGCGTGTAAGAGGTGCAACAGGTTGACATTCAAATTCTAGGGTACACGGTGTCCCGACAAAACACTTAAGTATAATTAGACTTTATCCTTACAAATTTTCATAAAAATTTCAATTTAAATTCAACGCTGATCGATGCAAATTACGATACTTCCTTGTTTTCTCTAAAAAAAAAATCAAACGCAAGTTAAGAAAGATCTGTCGTTGAATTAGGATTTATTAGGACACCCTGTACGTTATTCTCATCATGTCTGGCTCTTACCACGAGTTGCCTAATTACAGGCGCCTTCGTAATAATTCTCACAATATCGCATATCTTTTTCTTTCTTTTACGTAATTTACAACATCTTACAATTCGAATCTTGCAATATTTAACGTAGGGAAAACATGGCAGTAGTTCATCTGTTTTTCGTGGACTCCCAATTCACGAAATACGTAAAAAACGAGCTCTTCGGATTCATTGAATTTCTGTGTAAGTATCTGTAAGCGAGTATGATTAAAAGTAGTATGATTAAAAAGAAAAAGAAATCATAAATTCAATTTACAGCGAGTACGGGAGGCTTGCTGGGTCTTTTCATGGGTTTCAGTTTTTTGTCGTTTATGGAAATACTGTATTTTTCAACCATGCGAGTGTGGTGCCGCTTAATCAATCGCCGGGAATATCGGAGACCCACCGTGACACATCCTATAGACGACAACAAAAAAGTGATCTATCCGTTCAGGAATTGAATTAAGTGTAGATATCACGTTAATAGCGATCCGCAGCAGGTGAAGGTGAAGCGTATCGCCGGAAGTTTGAGTATATCATTACTATTAATGGAGTATACTAGAATTTATTCAACCGTCCGAGAACTGCTTGCAGCAAAGTTATTAGTATTTTAATCAATCAATCAATCTTTATTAACTTCAGTTTATGCCAAGAAGTGGACCTGATTTACAAAATAACTCACTCATACTTCCACGCAACCTTAATATTTGTAATTCTACCTACTTTTCTTTATACTCTAGCTTCTTTCTCCGTGCACAATTGTTTCAATACTTTTCCTTATAGCCCTATCTATTTCATCATTTCATATTTTATCTATTATTTCTTTTTTATTTCTTCCTATTTTATAACCCAATCTTTGGTAAACTCACAATCCTCTACATAGTGGCTAATGGTGTCCCTACCTTTTCCACAAAATACACATAACTTTTCATCCTTTTCTAACTATAATATTTATTTCCTTCCTCCAGCAAAATTATTAATATATAGTTCTAATTTCTTGCTAGAGATGACCGTGATCACCGACTCCAGAATTAACGATTTTCCAAATTACTAATTTGGAAATTACTAACTGGAACGAATTTAATCTTTAGAATGAGTTAATCATGTGTGTTTGTAAAGATAAATCAATTTCTGGATTAAAAAGATTTCAATATGAAGAGTTGTAAAATATACTACATTTTGACCTCTCTCTCTCTCTCTCTCTCTCTCTCTCTCTCTCTCTCTCTCTCTCTCTCTTACGAAATTTTAATTCCACTTTCTAATGTCAAATAAACATCTTCTTTCGCAATTGTGTGCTGCGAGTTTCTGGGCCACGTGTCGTCGACGCATATATCAAGTCATATCGGTGACCGATGTAACGATCGACAGGTGAAACTTTCAAGGTTTCGAGATACGGAGAGACGTGAGGACAGTCGCGTTGTCAGCGTTCTCACTGCCGTGAGCGACGAGCGGCGGATAAGGGTCATTTTCGCGTGCCTACGGTACGGGAATCTCGCCATTTCCGTCATTCCCGTCTCGCGTAGGTATCCGGCGTCGATCGCGGGGGATTGATGGGTCAACAAATCGCGGAGCGACGCGGCGAACGTCTTGTTGACGGAGAGGCCGGAGCTCGACGTCGATTCGCAGCCGCGGTTGCGGCTGTCAACTCGGCCGAACGAAGCGTCGTGAGATCGAGCCCGAATCGGAGAAGTCGCGCGACACGCCAAGGGACCACTTGGTCGTTTCGGTTCTCGAAGGAGCTCCGCCTCCATCTCGCGATTACCTTTGCTCTGCTCGTTCCCATTTACAATGGTGCGATCCTCGGCGACGATCGGGCGAACGGCATCGTGAAAATTCCAAGCACGTTGAAAATTCCAAGTGAGACACACCACAACGTGTACCCTCGTCCTCGTCGTCGAAGCGTGAGATTACACCGACGTGACCGACGTCACCGACGGTCGCGATGACGCCATGACAGTCTCAAGCCGACGGTGCACGAGTCACGACGTATGTACGGATCAGCGAACGGAACTACCAATCGCGATCCGACAGTTTGAAAGTGGCCGCCTGACGTTCTCGGTCGCGATTGGACGATATGCTCGCTGTTCGAATCCTGCTGCTGTTGACGCTCATTTTCGTGTGTATGTACTACGCGCGCAAGGCTCTGAACTCTGAGGCCTGAGTGGCCTGAGACCAGTGAGACCATGATGTAAAATAATGATGACCATGATGTAAAATAATGATGACCATGATGTTACATCATGAGTGAGACCACGGTCTGAGACCAATCGCCAATCGGTTGCCATCACGTCGCGATGGATATAGAAACCCGAGATTTGGGACAACTTGGACGAAACTCCTTGAATTGTATATAATTCGTTGTCCTCATTAAGTTAACAAATTAATACTACGTTTACGCGAGCGTTACTTCTGTAGTAACTTACGATAATCCACTCGTTTACGCGGAGTAAATTATCATAACTACAAAATCCCATTTACGCGAAGGAATTATCGTAAGTTATTACTATACAGAAGTAACGCTCGCGTAAACGTAGTATAAGTTGAATAATTATAGCCATTTAACTCCAACCGACAGAATTGCTTACGGTAAAGTTTTTAAGGTAATTATAAAGGAGAAGGGTTTTCTCACCAATTTGGCTGAAACTTTATAATTTTGTGTATTTTGGTGCGTAAAACGTAATGAATTTATAAGTTATTAAAATTGTCGCTCTCAATTAGGAAAAAAGTTATTTCAAGTATTAAAGTTGACAGTTTTGCGTGTTAGGATGTCTGTCATTCATTATATACTTTGTATTTATTAGACTTTTCAAAATATGCCAATTATTTTCTGCTTTAAAAAAAGCTTAATAACTCTATTTCTGTTATCTTTTTTAACAATTTAATTTAATATATTATGGCATATTCAGTACAACAAAACTGCATATTTTCTAAAGAAAATAATAATTTGTTTTTTGTTAACAAAAATCATAAATTATTGTTTTTTTTTGTTAACAGAAAACAATTTTTTTTTTTTTTGAAAATATGCAGTTTTATTTTACTGAATATGCAGTACTACGTTTACGCACCAAAATACACAAAATTGTAAAGTTTTAGCCAAATCGGTGAGGAAGCCCCTCTCCTTCATAATTACTGTTTTTAATTATATAATTCTAATGTTTATTTATGTATTTCTAATAGCTATATAAGTTATCTTTTAGATTATATAGAGCGATGCCGATCATGTTTCAATTGTTAACTCAATCGTTTCGATTAATTCAACCGATAGAATTGTTGAAAACAAAATTTCTAATTGTATATAATTCGTTGTTCTTAAACGAGAAATTAATATAATAATTTTATCCATGTTAATAAAATAGTGCAGATATTACTTGATAGATTAGTCGTTGATTAAGTTAATCAGAGTTTAGGCGAAGTTATCTTTAGAATGACTTCTACCAAACTTCTCGATAGAAGTTCACTCATCTGATAGATTTTCAACCAGATAATTTTAATTTCCAATTATAATCTCTAGCTGTATAATTTTAGAGTGACTTAAATTCCATCGAATCCCGATTAACTTATTATATAATTGGCAAAATTGCTTATTATAGCAAATTTAATAGGTATATTTCTGATTTTTAATCATAAAATTCTAATTTTTAACTATAAAATTATATAGTTTCTAATTATACATAAACATAAAAAAACCAACGACGATTAATTTATTAAGTAAATATATCTATACTATTTTTTATTAACGTACAGTTAAAATTCTTGCTGCAAGTAAATAATTCTATAATGAATGAATTAATTGCCGGATAAATTAATTGGAGTTTGATCGAAATCGCTCTTGCGTAAATCGAACGGTTCAATTAGTCAGAAGAACCGAGGCTCGTAATTACTAAATCAGCAAGATGCACAGCTGCTAACGGGTATCGGTTAGTATGGTTAGTATTTGCTTTTAAATGATAAATCTTGTATTTAGGTTCGAATTGGCACTTTATTAAAGACTTAATAGAGTATGTCGTCACACAAAGTCATAAAAAAATTCGTTGCAAAAAACGATGACATATACAAAATAATTTGAAGGATGCGCCGATACAAAAATCTAAAAAAGAAGTTAAACAAGATAAATTCTGAAAAAAGTTAGATTTCCACCATTTTTTAAAGGAGATTATACTGTAGAAGTTAGTGTTAAAAATGAAAAAAAAAATCTATATTTTGCAGAAGTAATATGACTTTCTTCAACGCATTCTCAATAAGGAGACGTCAATCAAGGAACTAAGGAAAATATTTCTGGATAGCTCTAGAGACGCTCAATGCAATTATGAGGAAATTAATCAAGTGTATGAAGACCAATAAATTGTAATTTCGTCGACGATGTATGGAAGCTCGATAAAAAATGGATCTGGTAACGAAATGATAGCTTTGCAAATGGTTATTGTGGCCTTTCGGAATTCTACAAAGTTTTATCTCTCCACATAATCAATGTATAAAATAACACATATGCATCTCTCTCTTTGGCACGCACGCATGCACGCACGCACGCATCCACACGACGAAAATAAAGGTCACCCAGGGCCTTGAAAAATGAAAATGTCCGTATCGGACATCATTTATTGTTATCACCTAAGATCTGATATAATCGTGCGCTAGTTTCCTTTATTCGGTACGGTTTGCACGTTATCTAAGCGGATAGTCAAGTATGATACACGTTACATTCAAAATTATCGTTCTAAGGTATATTGACAGTAGACTAATCTAAAAGTGACGTCTTTTCTTACGATTTCTTTTTCCTCCTTTCTGCCCCTTCATATATAAGTAAAACGAGCTTATCGGTGACAGCCGTAACTCGCAGCAGACTCTCCGTTATCCGGAATCAATTTTTACTCGGCCTATTTTCAGGTGGAAAACACTTAATCGTTTGGAGGAGCGAGAAGTTCTTCAATCGGAATCAAAAAGATGCGTAAGAGCCGCCCAAAAAGCGTCTTAATTTTCTAGACGGCATTCCAGATTGAGTTTCTTCAAAACCTGGTAAAATTCTGATAAAATTAATTTGAGTTTTTATTCTATTTTCTAAAACATTTTTTAGGTTGCCCGTGGACACTTGATACTGAATAGCCGCAATGAACGTTGCATTACCTTTTAACTTTTTTCAACAATATTCCGGGCGAACAAGAGTCCACCGAGTTCCGGTTCGTGGCCGCGATAAACGAAACAATTGATGGCAAAGGAAGCGATTCCTCTCGTTTGCGAATTTTGAGAACTCATGATTGGGGTGGGTCAAAGAAAGAGACAGGAATAGAGATAGAGCATAATAATGCGAGATGACTTTTAACTTACATCTTACTACAAAATAGTCGAGTTAAATGATTCGAGTGGAGGCGGGGGTTAAAAAGAAGACGTGTTGGTATCCAGGATTTCCGTAAAACTAACGATAGAAAGTACCGACACAGGGTGGATCGTAGCAATGGCATTCTAATAGCACATTTCCTTTCCACTTTACTTTGTAAGGATGTGCGGATCGCGACAGTTCTTCTCCTCTCTTCCTTTTCTTTTTACAATTATCAAAATGTTCTTCGATCGGGTAGAGTGAATAAAGTTAAGCCCACACGTGTCGTCGTATACGCGCGATAAATGCGTCGATTGGCTTAAAAAAATTGCAAACTTCTCTTCCCCCTTTTTTAAAGTCTTCCTTACGTTACGAGGCCGTTTAATCCTAATTTACATTTTGTCGCTCAGCAGGTAACGACATCCACAATATTCGGTATCAGAATATCGCCTTTACAGAATATCGTTACGCTTATTTGTACGACATATGCGATGAAGAACAGATAATTCATTAGGAACGTATTTTATTATAAAAAAAATCACCACTATCGTTATATATATATATATATATCGTAAAATAATCCAGCGAGGGAGCGTGACAAATCAATCCGCACGTGGTGTGATCTCCTTCATTCGTACATGATGAATGCGTCAAAATGATCGTTAATTACATCGAGTTGGATATATAGGACAGTAAGATGCTACAAAAAAATAGTACGTTTCGGCAAATGGAAATATACAAATTCGGCGCGGATGCGCGTTAACGCCTCTTCTCTGATGATGCGTAAATACAAAATTACAGTAAGCGCAAAACGGTTGACGTTCTCAGGCCATTTATAAGAGTTCCACGCTGGGAGGGTCGGATGTGTATCTGAAGGGATTTCAGGGATCCGTACGTGATATTCTTCCGGGAACGCAAGTTACATTGTCGGAGAAACAATACGGCTTTCATAATCACCGTTCCGAAACCTCGACCCTTAACAGTGCAAAATTATAGTCGTACCTCGGCGAGCCGCTCGTTCGTTATTCGATACGCTTGATGAATTGCACTCGATATGGAATATACGGATGCACGAGAATAGCGATGAAATAGCGGTATGAAAAACTATTTCCGGGACCTCTCAGGCATGGGTCTTCGTTTCACGGATGCGTATGTACAACAAAATCGCGAAATCTCGGCAAATCAGAGTACACTGAGATTAAGGAAGACGCTTCCAGACGATTTTGATTTCAAACGGAAGCTCTGCGAGTTCCTCACCTACAAAATATTATCTCGGAGCATGGAATTGCTGTGGGAAGACACACCGCTCAAAATCGCTTCTTTCTCTTCGTACGATTATTTCCGCCATGTCGCAATCGTAATCTGAACGTGCAAAATAAAAACCGGATCGGACTAATAGATCTGCAAAAAAATATTTAAACGTGATAATGAAGTAATAACACATTCTGGGACGCAGCGCCATATTTGCTGCAGCAATTCTCGACAAGTTACTTAAAATTACTGAGTCGCGTCTAACAATTCGTAATTACATTCATACACCTCGCTCTGGTTATCTTGCGATTTTCACAATTCTTCTCGACTCCTTAATTAGGAGTTTTTCGACGCAGGTATAAGTGTACAAAAGCATGGTCGAAAAAGTATGGTTTCGTCCGCGCGCTCGTCAACGCAAAGTTCGCTCGTGAACAGTTCTAAGAGTATTTGTCTTAAGTTTTGATGTGGACGCTTATTTAAGCCGTGTTACTACCGTAAATTTGACCGTCTGATCACAGTTTCAATAGAGTTAGCGATGTAATCAAAATAGAGACTTTTCCCCCCAAAAATAGGTTTCACGTGAATATTAATTGAAAACGCATCGTGTCGAAAACATCGCTTACATTGCCGCTATCAATAATCGCGCCGTGATTCTTATTAGTCTTGTATATTTTTTTGTTTTACATCATGTTATTCCGCGACGCCGATTAGAGCCCTCCTATTCGGTTTTGAAATATTTTTAATCGTAGTTCATAATCTTGTATCTGCAGGTGGACGTAGATATAACTGTGCTTCTGTACACAAACATAGTATCATAGTCAAAATTTCTACAACGCAATAAAACTGTAGAAAATTTCCCAGTTTTGTAAACTTATAAAATTAATATATAAACATGCAAAATTTATTTGAGAAAATACTAAAAAGTCGATAATAGCCCAGTCGATAGAGCCCGAAAAAGCCGCTGAAATGGAATTAATTCCGGGAAGCGATTTTATTTTTTTGACTGTTTCGGAGGGTCATGGGTAATCTAAAACCGGATTTTCGGGATTCTAACCCCGGAGCGTTAGCCGCCATTTTGATTGGAAGGGTGATTTTGTAAATATCTCGTTGACATTTTGGGTCTTAGACTCGAAAGGGGGGGGGTAAATTTTTTTTATTTTTTGAATAAACGCCCCATAAACTCTACCCCCGTGGTGGTGTGGAAAAGATGTTTTTCATTATACCAAGTAAATTCAAAAAAATAAAAAAAATAAAAATAAAAAATTTTACCCTTTACTTTCGAGTCTAAGACCCAAAATATTGATCCTAGATAAAAAATGATAAGGACCAAAATTGTAGAGTATTAAATTTTCTACAAATTTGGTTATTAACACTTTCACTCTAAAGTTGAAAATAAGCGAGATATTCACAAAATTACCCTTCTAATCAAAATGGCGGTTAACGCTCCAGGGTTAGAATCCCGAAAATCCGGTTTTAGACTACCCATGACCCTCCAAAACAGTCAAAAAAATAAAATCGCTTCCCGGAATTAATTCCATTTAAATGTCTCTATCGACTGGGCTAATAAGACAAAATAATATAAAACATGTATATCAGACGTCACGCACGTCAATTATCGTAAAATGTTATTCAACTTTCGACCGTCGCACAAAAACAAACGTGAACAAACTAAAATAATTTCTTTTATTGGTCGGATCGGATGAATCACGGAAATTTGAGATAAAAAAAAAAAAAAAAAATCCTGCGTCTAATTTAAGGTGATCCTAAAGTCGTGATCCTAACCGGTTTTTTTCAGTTTTTTTCTTAGTACTAATCTTTTAATTGGCTTTATAGAAATGCAAAATTCTTGTCTAGAATTGAAGTACGCATCAAAATCTAGGTCATGATGGTCGAATTTATATCAAAAACGAAAAAAAATTAATATTTTTTGTTATACGTGACGACCACCACATATAAATTCGACCACCATGACCTAGATTTTGATGCGTACTTTAATTCTAGACAAGAATTTTGCATTTCTATAAAGCCAATTAAAAGATTAGTGCTAAGAAAAAAACTGAAAAAAACCGGTTAGGATCACGGCTTTAGGATCACCTTAACAGCTAAGCGTGTATTGTACGACAATACTGCGCATTTTCTTCTAATCTTACAAGGACATGATTGTGAAACGTACAAGAGTCGCTTTATTGTCACCCTATTTGCGTTACTTTTTTTAAAGTTCATAAATCGTCCGCGGGTAAGAGTGTATGCGCAACGAACAAACAAGCAACGAATTCTTTAAATTTGAACAGCAAATGCAAATTGTTGTCGAATTGTTCGACCGAAGATTCCGATCGGAATTATTCCGTTTTCCCTAGAAGAGACAATAGAAATCTGAGAAATAACTGAACAATTCCGATCGGAATCCATTCCGAAAAGTTTCATAATATATACGTGCCTTGGGAACATTGTGGAACTTTTCGAAATGGATTCCAATTAAATTTATTTTGTTGATTGAAAATTTTTTCATGTTCGTTGTTCGTTTGTTTGGTGTGTATGTACTACCCCGAAAAAAGGCATGACAATTAATAATACTGTCTGCAATGAAACACAATCGAATAATCTGCGCCTACTCTAGTAAATATACAGAATACTGAAGTGTGATGTTCCTGCTTCGATAAAAACTATCTATCAGGATGGGTTTTCTCTGAACAAACATTAACCCTCAATTAGCACACATGTGCTAATTCGCACCACTTTTTTTTCGTTCAGCACTTTATATATTTCAATTTTTCATATAAAAATCATTTCTTTTTCCTAAAATAAAATGCACTACTTGATTGCCAGAGAAATTTTACATAAATTTTTATTAAAAATGACTGAGATACGACAGTTAAAAGTTGTCAAAATCTCAAATCGCACTAGTGTGGCATTTGAGGTGGCCCAACCGAGGTGTGCTAATTGAGGGTTAAGAGAAAAAGAAGAAACGTCGCTCCTGTGCAGAATGTACTAAGTGTTAGGATCGAAGATATCTTTATTCTGTTTTACATCCTCGTGATCATAATCGAAATAGAAGATGGATTCATGCGTCGATTTGAAACGGAATTTCTTTTTTTTCGCAATACAGAAAGAAAGAACCAAGTATTGCCGTTTCGTGATAAAACTTACGATGCTGCATTACGTGCTGACTATGATTCATATTTTAACTTAAGTGTATCTAATTTGTGACTCCCCGACAGTTCGACTTCGAGCGCGTATATCACCATTAGTTTCTCCGTCTTTGACCGTATTTGGAGCTTATCTAAGCCATTACGTAGCAAGACTATTTGCCATCCTTCCTACAATTTCGCAAAAGTTACAAACGCGGCAATGTTGCAACACGAAGTGGTGATAAACGAGCTATAAAATTAATTGCGGGTGAATCACGGCTTAGACAGCTCTATTCTAATCCCGAAAAACCGAAAACGAGGATAGGTAATCCAGCATGAAGAGGCTAGCCTAATCGAAAATACTGTAACAGGTATTGCTATCATATAAAAGTAAAATTATGTAATTGTGTACCTTTATTTTACAAGTTAATTAGTAAAACAGAGAAATATCCCCAATTCCGAATTCCGTGCGAAAGTCGAATTTATTGGCAATCACGTAGACTGACCGTCTCGTAATACTCCGTAGTAGATCAATTTCGTGTAAAAAGAATTATTTAGGACACCCTCAAGCCATTTATGTTTATATCTGTCTCCTTCGCACAATTTTCATTATAAAATCTTTTAAAATTATACAAAAAAGAAAGAGAAGGGACGTCGTTCGATAGTAGCTCGAATGACGAGTTCACAAATAAAGATGCAAAAAAATAATGAAATAACAGTAAAAAGAAATATCCGCGCGGTTGAAATTGCATAACAGTTGCAAGAACATTCTCGGGAAGGTATCCAAATAATAACTTCGAAGATAAGATACTGTGTAGCACACAAGTCACCAATCATGAATGTATGGAGCTATCAATGTACAATCTATTCGTTTAGTGATCATTGATACTTAAAGTAGCGACGGTGCGGGATCGCTTTAACAAGTGGGGATATAAAAATTAATGTATACATATATATATTTATATTTATATGTATATATATATATATATATATATATATAATCTAGCTCGGCTACTTGTTACAAACTAGCAACTATTCATCAGTTATAATATACTCATATAGTTCGCGGCCTCTTAAAATTATAAAACGGTTTAGTTTGCCCGTCGATATTCGCTATTATTATTGCAGCCCCAGCAAGTTATATAGGTATGCCGCACTACTCCTTCGCCGCTTTTCATCATGATCGTTGTCATCGTCTTAGTGATGCGATGCTTTCTGATCTCGAATGACTGGACGGAAGAGGGCTCGCACAAATCGCGATGTCGTTCCGTTCCGCACGCTATCCGCAAGTACAAAATTTCCCGGGCGTTATGCAGAATTCTCTGCTCGTCGATTACATGCTTACTCACGCGTTCATCATTTGTCAGATAAATAATTTATGCGGTCGAAATTAAATAGATATTTTCTACTTTGTAGGTATATAATTTTAAACATTGACAATCTATCCTCTGCTGATATCGAGAAAAATCGGAAGGGCCGAGGTTTGGACATCTCAACTATTTTCAATTTGTTAAAAAAAAAGAGAAAAATACTCGATACCTTATACTTGCGCTTTACATTACCGAAACACATGCCGCCGCAATCCTCCGTTGTTACAATCATTCGAAAGTACACTTTATCATCGGGCTAATCGCAAAATTTGTCGGAACTATTGCACAATGCCATTCATGAAATCATGAAATACTGGCAAGACGTCTAGCAATTTTGTTCTCATGGACAAATTAACGATTATTACACATATGTAAGAAAGAATGATACGATTATTACATTTTCCGTTTTATTTTAGAAAACTATTATATACGAAATGTATGCCGCAATACGATTCAATTGTTCTTTCACTTTTTTCGAATGGCAAAATATAAAGGTAGACGTATTTCTCTATTACTTCACACAAAAAGACTTCGTTGATCTTGGCGGTTGTAAATCGTCCAATTGTATATTATGAAATAAACTTCCAAGGATACATTTCACGAAATTTCTCACTCGCGCAACTTCACGCAGAGTCTTTCCGTCCATATATTTTTTCTTTTTTCGTTCCTTTTCTTGAAATCTTTATCCATATCTAAATCCAATTTATCGACAGTCGCTAAATATTCTTCACAGAATCCCGTACACCCAGTGGCCGTACACACACACACGCGAAAAAAAGAGATGCGCCGTTCAGTCACTCATACAGTATTCACTTGATTCTTTCAAGAGTAAAATCCATATCCTTTCTATCATATATCCATGGATTTTGCCGTTCTCGAGATTAATATTAAAAAAAAAGGTTATAAAATTTAACCTCTTTACCAGCTCCTGAAAGGTATTCTCTAGCTGAATCATTTAGGCTCTGGGAAGGCCACCTGACACTTGTAGACCTCGTCGAGTATAACTTGGCCTTGCCCTTGGCTGACGGTGACAGGAGTGGTCGCATTCACGACCACGACTTGGCCTTGTTGCGCCTGCTGCGGTTGCTGCGACTGCTGCTGCTGACTACTCGCGTTGGCCTGCTGTGCGTTCGCCGGGTTGTTCGCATTCTGGTTTCGCGCGGTCTGACCGTACTTCTCGTGGATCGCACGGTGACGCTTCAGTGCGAAACGATCGGAAAAGCCAATCTCGCATATGTCGCACCTTAAAAACACAAAGATTTCATGTATGCGGAAACATAAACGCGTTTCGATAACCGGTATCTTTGGATGTTGAAATTACCTATGCGGCTTTTCACCAGTATGGACTTTCGCGTGATTCTTGAGATGCGTAGCTTGATTGAAGGCGGAACCGCAGATGTTACATCTATATGGCTTCTCGCCGGTGTGAATTCTCCTGTGATTCCAGAGCGTTGAGTGTCTGGCGAACGTTTTTTCGCAAACCTCACACTGATAGGGTCGCTCGCCGGAATGAATTCGCTCGTGATTCTTTAAGTGCGGGCTCTGCGAAAACTGCATGCCGCAAACGTTGCACTTGAACGGTTTTTCACCCGTATGAACTCTTCCATGATTTTTCAGATAGGCAGCTAATAAAAAAAAAAAAAAATTTGCATTGGGAAATAAGTCTATATAATCTTCAATTAATCAATATACGTAGAGATGAATATATATGCCATTATCTTATGCGCTTTATATAATTTAATCGTTTACTTACCCTTTGCAAAGGCTAAACCACAGACTTCACATTTGAATGGTTTGTCTCCCGAATGAAGTCTTTTGTGAGACCAAAGTGAAGAATATCGAGAAAATGTACCATCGCAAACGTTACAGTGAAATGGTTTTTCCGCCTGATTTTGACTGTTTTGCTTGCCACCTGAAATTGAAAGCATAAACAAGGTTTTAGTTTTCCTCAAAGGGCCAGTTCTACAAAAGTGATAAGCTCGAAGTTGTTTCGCGAGGAATCTACGAATCTATGCGATATGAATTCGCTTCGTGATACTAATGTTTACTCTTTTTATTCTTATATCCAAGAAAGAAATATGGAATATAAAATCACAAAATGAATGATGATTCAATGTAACGATTATTGTATGAAACAATCTGATCATGCAGGTTGTTATAAAAGTTAGTGCACTAAAAAAATCTGAACGCCACAAGCAATATGAAACTTTGCGGTTTTGTCTTTATTATGTAATTTATTCTATGCAAAATGGTGAAATCATCTCCAATGAGCTATATCGCGAAATAAAGTGAAAGAATCGTAAACAGCTGAACGGAAATTTAACAAGAGTTTGTCTTATGTACAAAAAACATTAAAACTTGGCGATTTAAGTTTATAAAACTGTCCCTTAGGGGAGATTTTTATTCTGTGCCATTGTTCTTAAATTTAGATGTCGACAGTTCTACAAAAAAGGAAAAGAAAATAACAGCAAAACAAAATAATCACAATCACTTTGTAAAAATTGAGATAGCAAGAATATATTAAACAATAATAAAACGAACAAAGTAAAAAAAGGAACAAGATAATAGAAATATATATCTATATATATTCCATCTACAAAAATTCATGCAAGCAAAAATAAAGTAACGTTAAATAAAAACAATATCAAACCTGACATTTAAAAATATCGATTTAAATTTATTGATAAACGTTTGATGTATTTATTGAAACTACTCAAAATCACGTTGAGTATTTTTAATAAATACGTTAGAAAAGGGTTATTAATTGATTTAAATTGACCTTTTAAATGTCGAGTTTCAGAAAATTCATGAAACTATGTATAATCGGTGAAAAGTTATAATTCCAATATATTTCTCTATAATAAAATACAATATTATATATAAATCATAAAAGTGTCACCGCGTCGTTGACTCAAGCATCAATAAAATGCAAATATCGAAGTTATCGCGGAGAATAAATTTGAACTGTCACCATCTAAGACAGACACGATATTACTCAGACATACTAATCGCAAAACAGATTCCATACTCTGTGTTGACGATAATTATATCCGACTTACTTCCTATGACGATGCGGCCTGTAGCCTTGCAGCCGCCACACTTTGCGAGGGAACTGATTCCGGAATCTAGTTTTTCGTCGTGTTTACCTACCATATATCACCCGATGTACGATCATGATAGTAATGAAAGGTATGAAGGGAAAGAGATGACCAAATATCTGAATAAAATGTTGCTGATAGGGATAGAGTATTGTGCGCATATAATCCCTTGTAGCGACGTTTATATTAACATAAAAGTTGAAACGTAAACTCGGGATTTTTCAAAACGCTTTTTATCAGCAACATCTTTCTTCTGCTTATCAATGGTATTAAGTAACATCCAATCAGCGATCGAATGCTAGCAAATGATGCTTACCAATAAAAATAATCCCCGTGCCGTTGCATTTGTGACACTTGGTGACACTGGTGACACCCCTTCGTTTCACAGGATGATGACCAGGTTTGATAGCTACGCAAAAACGAATGCATATCTCTATTTTGTTGAATAAATTTCATATATCCGTATACTGTGCGACACCACAGTAGGACAATGTGTGTTAGAACTAAAGCAAAATCCGCAAATATTCGTACATCTGGAAATCTGGACACGTATTATGGAACTTTTCGAAATAAATTTCGATCGGAATTATTCTGTTTTCCTTAAAAATAGAAAACAATAGGAATCTAGGAAATGACTAAACAATTCTGATTGGAATTCATTCCGAAAAGTTTTGTGATACATATCAATCTAAATTGCCTTGATATCAATCAAAATTCAATAATCAATAGTAAACTGTAATTATAAAAACAGCAATTATTACCATAAGTTCTACATAAGAATAATAGTATGTAATATCATGTAAGAACGTATAATAATTTCTAATATCGTAAAATCACAAAAATTTTTAGTGCTGCAAGATAAGTAAATTCCTTTGTGGTCACTATTAAAATCAATGACACCACCAGGAGATAGACATTGACTATAGCTGAAATTAATTGCTATGGACGTACTCTTTTTAACTTTAGTTGGATGATGTTCGCATGGGTCCTCACTGCCACAATCTTCACAAATTTGCACCTTAGGTTTTTGATGCATGTTTGTTTTGTGACTTTTTAATTCTCCCGGTAATGCAAAACACGCTCCACAAACGTCGCAGGTGTACGGCCTGTCCGGGGTGGTGGCGACAGTCACTGTTGTCGGCGTTTGCACCACAATCTGCTGTGGCTGTTGTTGCAAATTGCTGGGCGTCGAGTTGTGAATCCGCCTATGATGTTGGAGCAGGCTCATGTGGCCGAAGACCAGGCCGCAAATGTCACACTTGAAGGTCGCATTAGCGGCGGCAATGCTCATCTGGTTTAGCAACGTATTATAACCGACAGGTTGAACATCTAAACGGTAACAACCTTTGTCGTCGGTGATTGCACTGATTGTGCTCACCGCGTTTGTCTGAACCTTCTGCAACATGTTGACGTTGTAGTAGAAGGAGGGAGGAAACTCGGTAGTAGTCGTCTGTTGCTGCTGCTGAGACTTATCCTCCTTCTTGTCCGATGTGACGTACATCTGCTGAGTCTGCTGCTGTTGCTGCGACTGTTGACCCTGCGCAGCAGCTTGCTGCTGCTGAATTTGCTGTGGGTCAAACATTGCTGGTTGCTGCTGTAGAAAAAAATATCATTTAATACAATTAAAGAGTAAAAACTTGAGTGAATCTTCTTTCTTTTTCATTTATCACAAAATAATGACCAACACGAACCTGTCTCTGATCTCCGTAACTCGAATTGCTCTGTTCCGTCTGGGTAAAACTGTTAGTTTGTTCTGTTTGAGTAAACATGGAACACTTCAATGGCTGCTCGATCGGTTGACTCTGTTAATCAGAAAGGTTTGTCAGGCACTTTGATACAAGAGAGAGAGAGAGATGTATCAATTGAAAAATTATATTACAACAAATATTTTAATATCTTACAATTAAACACGAGTCACAAATCACATACTGAATGAATACTTGAAAATGAGATTGATCAGCATTCGGTCAATGTTCGCAAAACATATACGCTCCCTCGCTCGTCTTAAGTTGCCTCACGCGCGACGCATACCTGCTGTATTTGATCAGGACGGGTTGTGTTCAACCACACCACGTTGTTGCCATTTGATTCTAGGGCCATTGATGTATTGCCTTTGACCCTGCACAATCAATAGGCGGTCGTTATAAACTGTCGGCTTAAGCAAGAGCGTGCGAGGTATGCGAGAAGCAACCGGCAAGAGATTCCCGACGACGACGACGACGACGACGACGACAGAAACACCCTGGCCGAGAGCACGGTAAGGGTGAAGATGAACGCGTTTAGAGGCGCGACGGACGCAGCGAGGAGAGAAAAAAAAAGCACGATTTCGCGCGCGCGCCAAGAGACGAGACAATAGGCGGACGGACGCGTAATAAACATACTCACGTGTAATAGTCCGACGAGCCGCGGGGTTAATACTCCGGCTGCCGAGCGGTAACCGATGATCCTCTAGTTGCCATGACGGCGGCGGTGGCGGCGCGAACTTCCGCACGGCGGGCACCACGAAGACCTCGCGCGCTCGAGTACGTCGAGTACGCGCGGGCGTGCACGTCGCCGTAGCCCAGGACGCGGCTCACGTACAGCATCTACGAGTGAGAGAGCGGGGGAGAGGTCGGGAGGAATGCGCTCTTCCAGTCTTCCACCGCGCGCGCGATGCTCTTATCGCGCCGTAGGAGCCGCGCGAGAAATCAATGGCGTTCGATTTCGTCAAGCGCTTCGATGGACGCTTCCTCACACTCACGGCGGCGGCGGCGGCGACGGCGGCGGCTTCCGACGTGGGGCCGCGTCATCCAAAATCGCGACGATCGGTGCGGCGCGCGCTCGGTGCTCGCTCACTTGCACAGTTCCGTTTTCCGTTCAGTTCACCTCCTCGTCCGGCTCGCCTCGGTTCGGCTCGGCTCGGCGCCGGATCCTTGGCTTGGCTTGGATCGGCGCTCGGCGCTCGACTTGGCTCGCCCAACCACGCGCTCCGTGCGCTTCGGCACGCGGTTTGGAGCGCGCGCGAACGATCACTTTCGGAGTCACACGCTTGTCAACGTCGGCCCGCGCAAATCATGGTCGGCTGCGTAGAGCGGCGCGGTGGCGGTTGCGGCGACTGCGAGTACGAAGCGCGCGGCCGCTGCCGCTCCTTCCTCGTCGCGTACGTCGTTTCCTCTCTGTCGCTCCCTTTCACCCGCTCTATCCCGCTCCCTCGTTCGCTAGCTCGCTCGCTCGGACTCTGTCCGCGCTTCGAACGGCGGCGGCGGCGACGGCATAAAAACCGTCGGACGCGGGCTCTCGTAACCGGACGCGACTCGCGGCGTTATCCGTGGCCGGGATGTGATATGGCGTACCGTGCGACGCGTTAACGAATGCCCGCGGTGGCCATTACGCGCGACGAGGACAACAATGGGCGACACGGAACGCGCGCTGCGCGCCTCCCTTCCCCCGCGTCGTCTCGTTCCCCCTCCTCCCAACAGTCCCAATCCCAACCGTTCGCCGCGCCGGTGCCTCTTTCCGAAGCGTTTGCGGGTGCGGGGGCGCCTGCTGCCGTCGACGCAGCCATTCGCACTCGTCAAGGTCAACTGCGCGGTGACGCATGCGCGTCGCGAGGCGCGCGCTAATTGGCGCGCTGGCCGACCGCCGCGAGCGGCACCCGGCGGGACGCTGCGTTCACGGAGCGTCTTCCACTTTCCACTGTTCCACTCTTTAAGCCCCTTGCACAATGCCAGGCAACAGGCAATAGGAACAGGAAATAACCAAAAAATCGTTAATTACAACCTAAAAAATTCGAATGCTATGATTGGTTGGCAACAGGCAATAGGCACAGAATTTCCAACGTGACGGAAACTCTGTGTCTATTGCCTGTGTCACTGTTTATTCTGCATTTATACATGATTTCTGATTTCTATTCCCTGTTCCTATTGCCTGTTGCCTGGCATTGTGCAAGGGGCTTTACTGTTCCACTTTTCCCTTCATGGCGATCACGCGGCGCACTCGTCTCTTTCTTTCGGCCGGGCTTCACCGCGTCGCATCTCGTCGCGTTGCACCTCCTGCACCGAGAACGAACCGAGCACGCGTTCGTGGCTCCGTGGAACGGGATAGAAGAGGCTGCCGAATCCGCAATCCGCAGATGGAAAGAACAGACTTTTCTTTATCTTCACAGAGATCATTGATATCGCATGTGACGTTGGATTTCCTTTCAGCTACACTTTCTGCACTTATAGTCAATCCCCCGTTTTTTTTCTTGCGAGACGCAAAGTACGCGACTATTTTGTTTTTGGTAATCTGCCGAATCAGGTAATTAATAGAACTTTGCACTGCACATTCTCTTAAATGAACAGTTTAATTATATTTGTAATAATTGCCGGCGCTGGATTTACGTGATCAAATCTTACAATTAGAAATATAGTTCTAAGTAACTGTAAGTTTCGTCAACAGATGACGCTAGTCTTCTATTTCTTTGCTACTTTTGTTTCACATTTTATTTTTTTATATGTATAAGGTTTATAAATATATTGAGATCGAATACTTTCCTACCATTTTTAATATTACAAATAAATTATATGATCATCGATCGAGAAAAGATTTTCAGGTCCGTTTTGAATAATTAATAACAAAGGACTCGATAACGTTTTTCGAATAGAAGTTGAATTTTTCATATAACAGGAATGATGGATAGATTGTATAAAATCCTAACGTGGATTTTTATACTTTATTACTATTAATTGTAATAGAGAAATAAGTCGTAGTTCAAAGCGAAATTTTCTTCAAATATTTGAGTGTTGCTATTTGGTTTTTGAAACATAATTGTGTCACGCCGCTAAACTTGCGTTATTTTTATCGCGGAGGCAGCGACACATCACTTTTTTCTCTTGTCAATGTTGCTTTTGAGAAATGCGGCTATTTCGAACGCATCTTTCACGATTCATTTCTTTTTCTCAAACCTCGTGGGCACAATATGTGACACAATTAAATCTTCCGAAGTCGAAAAACGTTCATATAAATATTGTCTAGCAGTTACTCGATCGTTGAATTCTGAGATAAATATACTAAATTGGCGCGAAAAACATGCATTTATAAATAGACGTCCTGATGCTCGGCGCGATGCGATCGGAGGCTACTTTTTGAGTCACCCGTTGTTTCGAGAATTTTAACCCTTTTTGCTCGTGTGTCGTCAAATCGGAGAAAATAAAAATCCGGATTTTGTTTTTATCTTAAAACCTGTATCTACAATAAGTATTGTAATATTTTATACATATGAACAAGATGTATCTAGAATTGTAATAAAATTATTATTTTCAAAAAGAGAACGAAAATTGCTCGTACAATCAACATATGATAATTTATTCAATTACTCAGATTCAGATAGTCAAATTATTTGGATAATCTGAATTTTAAATATACCAACATTGAATCTTTCTTTACAGAAAAGTGTTAGTAGTTAAATACTTAAAAAAAAATCACTGATTTAATATTCTCAATATTTATTTGGGAAATACTGGTGATAGTGATAAAATACTAGGTGAGGTGATTTAATAGGCGGAGAGCTGACGACACTTTTGGCCAAGTGATTTTATAAATCACGATTTTCCGTTATAACCTGCGTGGACGACTCTCCTTCGATAATCCGAACACTTGGCTAGCCGTACTTAGGGGGTTTAGAAGTACGCAAGTGAGAAAAAAAAACGGATTTTTAAGTCATAGTATAAGTCTTAATTTTTATCGGATATTGATAATTGATCACTCAGCAACATGCAAATAAATTGCCAGTTCGATTGCTCGAGGGGAATTAGTCGCCAGGCTTAATTAAAAATAATTAAAAATAATTATTTTTAAATCATACTATAAAAACTGGGTTTTTTTTACTAACAAGTATAGTGCTAACACATACCACCCAAAAAAAGCCAAGTGAAAATTTTGGTGGCAACATTAAAAAAATTATTGAAAATGCACAAAGCCGGCGGAGGGGTCTGACGGTTATATCCGCGCGGCTATTAAGATATTAACCACTATAACTTTAATTTCGCTATTTTCTTATTATTACTCTTATTATTTCTCTTATTATTATTTAACTTCGCTATTTATTTGATACTACAATATTAATTTTTCTTTAACTGTAAATAGTCAAGTATTACGACAACTAATTATTTCTAAACACTTTTAAATTGAGACGCAGATCGTCAAATACATGCAGGGTATTCGCTTCGACCTAAAATTCTGGATGGCATATTTTCCACAAAGCTAAAAGTCCCATTTTGCTCAGGTAGCATTTTGACGGAGGCAATGTTACGCGATATTAGAATACTGAAATATCGTGTTATTAAATATAAATTAAAATGCAACGCAAGCCTCTTTATGAAAAAAATTCTCGACAGGATCACGATATTTTTTCATAAGGGCCAAAAAGTTATTTCGACATTTCGAATAATAACCATCAGTTTCATTTGGAATAGCAGGAAGAACCATATCTCGATATTTTAGCCCATGTGTAATTCTTGACTTCAAAACAATTCGACACTTCAATAATGTTTTTTCAGAAAAGAAGATAATTGGACTACCACCACTATCTTCACAAAAAACGCAACGCTGCGCCAGCAAAGCCATTTTTTTTATTTTTACATATTATTTATTATTTATCAATTTTTTCATAAATTGATACGATAATTATAGTTAAAATACACGTTTTTAAAAACTCGTGGACGCTAAAAACAATTGAGGCCATCATCAGACCCCTCCGCCGCGCGCCGGCTTTGTGCATTTCCAATAATTTTTTTAGAGACGTTGCCACCAAAATTTTTACTTGGCTTTTTTTTGGGTGATATGTGTTAGCACTATACTTGTTAGTAAAAAAAACCCAGCTTTTATAGTATGACTTGAAAATAATTATTTTTAATTATTTTTAATTAAGCCTGGCGACTAGTTCCCCCCGAGCAATCGAACTGGCAATTTATTTGCATGTTCCTGAGTGATCAATTATCAATATCCGATAAAAATTAAGACTTATACTATGACTTGAAAATCCGTTTTTCTTCTCACCTACGTACTTCTAAACCCCCCAAGTACGGCCAGCCAGGTATTCGGATTATCGAAGGAGAGTCGTTCACGCAGGTTATAACGGAAAATCGTGATTTATAAAATCACTTGGCCAAAAGTGTCGTCAGCTCTTGGACTATAATACATGTAGTAATATATAAAAGTATTTATCACTATCACTAGTATTTTCCAATTAAATGCTGACAGTATTAAATCTGATTTTTTTAAGTATTTAATCAGTATTAAATTTTGTAAGGGCGGTGTCACCCATCCAAGTAGTAATCGCGCCCAACGTTGCTTGACTTCGCTGATTGAACGGATTAGCGGTGATCTCCTGACTCAACGCTTCCTTCTTGCTTTTACTTATATTTAACATAATTTTATAGTTTTATATATAACAGTACGTAAGAGTAAAACTATCCTTTCTTAACTTATTCTCATTAATTAAACACATATGAAATATTCAGATCAGTACTTGAGCATTAACATTAAAATACTGAATAAAAATTAATTCAAAGGACCCTCGAAATTAAAAATAAAATTGGGAAAGGCTGTGAGGGTCAGACGCGGTTCTTTGTGCGTAATATCATCAGAATCACTGATTTATTACTTATGTTTTACATCAATCAATCCGTACGTTTCGGCTCAAGTTTGAGCCATCTCTTCTCCTCTTCAGCGGTATAATATTAAAAAATTAAAAAGTTCTTCGTTTCACAGTGGTGAGTTTCATGATTGGAGATTTCAGAAACGAAATTGAAAACATACTTAGACTAAAATATCTATATCTGTAAAAATAATTTCATTGTTACTATAGGCTATAGGTATTGTTAAAAGATCTAAGGTAACTCACCAAGTAGTCTAGAGAACGAAAACATCGAAACAAGTCGAAACAAAGCAAATATAAAATTATGGTATGATATCTGGTAAAAGTATATGTATTTTGTACTAAGAGATCCGGAGATCTTGTCGACACGACGCACAACAATGATATAATTCGGTATTACAAGAAGGGGCATGTCTTAGGTCAAAGCAGCAGTAAAATAAATTATAAAAGTGTAGGTCAAACAAGTAAAAATAATCTAATAAATATTTAATGTAAGTATATAAACAATAACACGTGATCTGACGAAAGACAAAATGTTTATGGACATGGTTTACAATTTATTTAAAATAGACACATATGCATGGTGCATAAACTGTATTAGTTTGAAAGTTGAGACTATTCTTTTGTAGCTTAATATGTGACATCTTAGAAACTAGTCGCTTTGCTAAAATTTTTTCCCTATCTAAGATTTCAACGTTCTCCCAATCAAGTTCGTGATCGAAATTAATTCTATGTTCGGTAATGACAGACTGAGTTTTTACATTTCTGTGAATATGGTTGCGATGTTCAGAAATTCTCGTTTTTAATTGCCTCATCGTCTGACCAACATATGAAACGTCGCAATTTTTACATGATTTTTTATACACAACATTTTTATTTGGTTGGATAGGGAGAATATCCTTCTGCACTTTCTTAAGTTTATTAAATTTTTAGCAAAGCGACTAGTTTCTGAGATGTCATATATTAAAGCTACAAAAGAATAGTCTCAACTCTCAAACTGATACAGAGTTTATGCACTATGTGCATACGTGTCTATTTTAAATAAATTGTAAACCATGCGTCCATAAACATTTTGTCTTTCGTCAGATCACGTGTTATTGTTTATACATTGAATATTTATTTTAGTTTAAGATAAAATAATAAAAAATATAGGGCTGTTCTTCCAAAAATGTCCGTGCTCCGATTTAGGTGAAACTTTGTGAATAGGTTCCTTTTAGACATATACCATAAAAAAGACATATACCAAAAGGATTTTTTGCGACTCCAAAGTTTAGCAATTTTTTTAACATTTTTGCAAGGGTGGGCCAATAATCAAGCATCTTAATTCAAGCAGTTAGGTATCACGCTGGGAGTTTGTTTAGTTTTATTATACGGGGGAAGAGCCTACGGCGGAGCCCTTCCGCCCCCGCCTATTTGTCTACTGTTAAATAGTTCACGCATACACTTTTCACGCGAGACGAGTTGTCACATGGGTTCGTGGCGTGCTTTACAAGCTTGTTTATATATATATACATATATATATCCGCAGGAGGGCAGAACCTACTGCTTCCACGCATACATTTTTCACGCGAACCGAGGTTCACCCCCACCTCCTGCTTGCGGGGGAGGAGCTATAACATCCCGTAGAATTATGAAGGTCTTCGTATATTTTGTATCATTTTATCTTAAAAAATGGCTTTATCATAGAAGTCGCCAAAATTCCTTTTAAGGGCTTTTATTTTAACCCAAAACGAAGCTTTTCACAAAGTTTCATCGAAATCAGAGGGTGGCCGTTTTCGGAACTTTATCCCAATTTTGTTTCTGAAATCTCCAATTATGAAACTCACCACGGTGAAACGGAGAACTTTTTAATTTTTTAATATTATACCGCTGAAGATGGCTCAAACTTGAGCCGAAACGTACGGATTGATTGATGTAAAACATAAGTAATAAATCAGTGATTCTGATATTATGCACAAAGAACCGCGTCTAATTCTCTCTCACAGGCTTTTCCAATTTTATTATTAAAATACTGGCCAGTGATTTATTTCACATGAAACACTCGGTCCAGTACTTCAGCACTGATATTGAAACCCTCATCAGTAATTTTACAAGTAGTCAATCTGTTCTGTATTACTCGTACTCGTTCTGTATTAGATGTGATTTATGAACGTAAATGTAATTTATGAAAGTAAGGGACAAATATTGAATACATGTCTTAAATCTAATACAGGTTCGACGAATTTCAATATATACTTGTCCTGTATTAGATTTAAGACAAGTATTCAATAGGGGAGACCGGGGCAAAGTCGTGACTATTTTTTCGGTGCCGATATTTAACAACAAAACAAATAATTTTAGTAAAATGTGGTATATCGTTGTACAGAGTAAACCCTTGGCTACAAAATTTATATGGACATTTTTGATCTACGTCGCTTTGTTCAACTGGTATAGAGTGAAAATGACAAAAGTGCAAAAATTGAAATGTCAAAATTGCAGGGGGCGGAGTTGTCACTCCATTCTCGGACTAAATTTTAAATAAAAATTCATAATTACAATCATGAAAAATGATAGGATACATTTTATTAATTATTTTTTAATAGAAAAATAGAAACATTAATTAAAAACACGATGGCGGAATAGTTATTTGTGCAACAAGTGCTGTAAGATGAAAATTGCATGACTTGCACACCCTATTTTATGTTGCAAGTGCGTGGAAAGTGGTCTATCACGCACGCGTAGCGTGCGCAATGGGGCACTTTCCATGCATGTGTTACATAATAGTTATTTATACTCGCCTTTGGCTCGTGTGGTCACCGCACCCGGGAATTTTCAACTTCACGCACGTGTTGCATACCCTATTTTATGTTGCAAATGCGTGGAAAGTGGCCTATCACGCGACATAAAATAATTACAAGAAAAGCGCACACACTTATGAGCCTTACGCTCGAACGAAATGATGCACTGTTTCTCGTCAGCTCTATTCTTTCATCTCTGAGTGCACGCAGTGCATATTATCCAAGTCCTCGCCGGAATCTGACCACTGCTGTTTCTTTGACTTTGATTTTCGCCGGAAGCCTCCATGACATGGCTTGGTGACGACTTTGCCCCGGACACAAGTTTCAAGTTTGGTCGCTTATAAAATATTAAAAATCAATGAAAATAAAAAAACTTCACTGGATTCGTGTTCAGCATGCATTACTCTTTAAAATCACTTACGTTTCGGCCATACTTGGCCTCCCAGGTAGCAAGCACTCGTCATTTTGACGTCAATATTTGGTCATAATTGGTCAGTAACGTCATTCGTCGATTAAGTGACGTATATTTAACGTCATGTTTTAATACGTCAAAAAGACTTTGTAAAATGACATTATATAGACGTTTAATTGACTACCCAGGTAGCAGACAGTCGTCATAATGACGTGATTCTTACGTCATTTTATGACGCATGTTACGTCATCTATTCCTAAAGTTTAACGTAAAAATGACATATTTTTCACAATATTTTTTACAGGTATATTCCTACATTTATAAAGTGTTTCGTGACTTTATGATTGACGTGGTGAATTTATGGTATAAGTGGATCTAGTTGCGTGTGTAATTATATAGTTTTATGACAACTACTTCATGCAGTGTTAGAACTATCAATAAGATATCATTACATAATTTTTGAACACTTTAAAGATGTACCTGTTATACACAAGTACAGTTAATAAGGAAGCATCAGAGTGAGAAGATCGTCACTGTCCACTGGATCATCGAAGTCAAGCAGTACTAGGATGGGTGACCGCCTTGAGAGGAGCGGCTATATGCACATGACATGTAACGAAACAGTTAAAAAAGCTTTTTTTTTCTTAAATAAAGAAAAAGAACATATTTTTATAAACGTTTATCAAGTAGACATTTTAAAATTTTAATTTCATAAAAAACATTTCTAGAAACCGGTATGTCGTACATTGGACCTATTTTTGCCGTCAATAAAACGTCAGAAAATGACGTCTTTGGGATGTGACTTAGGACCGTGTAAAATACGTCATTTTTACGTTAAACTCTAGGAATAAATGACGTAACATACGTCATAAAATGACGTAAAAATCACGTCATTATGACGACTGTCTGCTACGCTTCTTATTCAGAACCGCAATTTCATAAATAACGTCGAATTAATAAATAAAGGACTCGGGTACGATCCGGCGCTACGATTTATTGTCGAATGTTAGTCAAATTTAAAGCTAAATCGGTCGTCCATTACGTTGCAATGCTTATGTGTGTCCATGAGGTTGGTGCGAACGAAAGCCATTGTCGCCAGACTAACATTCGACAATAAATCGTAGCGCCGATATCGTACCCGAGTCCTTTATTTGTTAATTCGACGTTATTTATAAAATTGCGGTTTGAAGAAGGCCAAGTATGGCCGAAACGTAAACCAATTCGCTTGTATTATATATATGTTTGTATTGTAATTTGAATATATAAATTTCAACACCTATTATTGCTCGAAATTTGGCCTTTTTAATTGTTTTAGCTGTTTTTCTGCAAAGTTTATGTTGTACTGGTTGCACACAATTATAAATGCTTCTAAACGATAGAAAATATGTTTACTATAATGCAATGTTCTAACATATTCCTGACATTATTGATTCTATTTTTAAACAGATATGTGGAGGGGTAAAAATCACAGTGGTGTAAGTCAAATTTTTAAAAATATTTTTTCGTGTGCATAGATACAATTTATATATTGTACAAATTGCATCTATGCATACGAGAAAATATTATAAAAAATTTGACTTACACCACTGTGGTTTCTACCTCATCTCCATATGTATATGTTATGTTCAAAGCCCGAAACGCATCATTCCTAGGATTGACTGGTCATCAATCCTGCGGAAGCTCAAGCATCTTGGTTAAAGCAGTTTTTAGAAATAGGCTTGGAGTTATATTAGTTTTTTTATGCCTGTGGCGGAGCCCCACCCCCGCCTATTTGTCAATTTGTGTACTGTTTATACATACGTATTAGAAAATAATTACTACAAAGACTGATCAAGACGCTTGGTCGTTCGGCAGAATTGATTAGTCAATTCTAGGATTGCCCACATTTCGGGCTCTGATCATAACATATATACAGGGTAAAGCAATCAGCTAGAATTTTTCATAAGAGGTCGTCATTCACATTTTGGCATCTTTCTTAAAGTGATGATGCATAATATATAATTGTTAATAACAATAATTACCTATATTAATTACATTATAGTGTTATGCGTTACGCCCGCGCTGTGTTCGTGCTGAGACGCCCAGTATATTCGGACCGAACATGAAGTTGTGAAGCGTCCCATGACAACGAGAACGAGGCGCTGTTGACAAATAAACGAATCTGGCCATACAGCAGCAACTTTTGATTGATTCACATTTTTTGGCAAAAGCACGAGAAACAGAAAGAGAGAGAGAGATATAATCCATATCGCTTTTTCTTTCTCTCTTATATCCTTCTCTCTCGCAGAATTTTGCCAGAACTGCAAAGTTGGCCAGACGTACTCTGATTATAGGGACTCTAATAATAAACACCATGGAGATTCGGTTCTCAGCTTTCGTCCAATTTGGATGTATTTATATACCTACGCTGCTGATTCTGTTAATGTACTGTTAATAAACGTATGATTTCTTTGAAAATTTCGAGCTTTTTTTTCTTGCACAAATCCGGCGGGAGATCGTGGTCGTGAGTGCGAACGAGTGATAGTGTGTGCGGGACTGCGGAGCAGTGCGGGATTGTCGCAGATGCTGCCCTGCCGCGCGCACAAACGAAACAATATTTATAGTGAAATTATAGAGTATGTAGACTGCATCGAATCGCCGCGTATAGTCGGGTGTATAATCAACAATATAAATTTCTTAAATTTTATTTAAATAAATAATGGAAAAGTGGTCAAAATGTTCAAATTGTGATATTACTAATTTTATAGCTAATTTATTTATTGTTAAATTAAAAGAAAAGTTTACGAAATTTTACTAAATTTATACCAAAAGAATTTACTGACTCGATCATAAGTGTCGTTTTAGGGACATAACTTTTACTTATTTTAACGTATTCCGCAAGAATTTTTATGAAATAAAAAAAAAATACATTTTTCGCCTTTGATATTATTAAACAGGATTTGTATGGCGAGGACCAGGAACTTGTTCTCCTGTTTGTTAATAAACAATATTTTACAATATTATTAATAAACAATATTTCATTATTTTGCAGTTAAGCCACCTTAATTATTTCGTTGTCAATGATTTAACATATATATAATAAAATTGGAAGATAAAATGCACACTATTAAGGGGGAGAAATGAGAAGAAAGCTTGAAAAAATAAGTTTATAAAAACAAGGAAGTTTATTGCGTAGCTTTAAAATAATTTGCAATTTTAAAAATTACTTACCCTAAATTACCTTCTTGTAATAACTTTTACGTCAAATTTCAGGTTCACCGATGTCTTATTGAGAATTTGTATGTAGTAACTGAATAACAATACGCGAGTAAGAGATGAAGGAGAAAAATATTGTTATAAATATTATTATACATCAAAAATTAATGTTCTGCTTTTGGTTTATATGTTCCAGGTTTATATATTATAAATCCTATGTTAAATCTGTTTAAAATATAATTACTATGTAGATTAATTATAATATAGCTACTGCTACTGTGTATTAGAACCTTTTTTAAAAAAAGGTAAAAAAAGGCGCCAAGTACACGTATAATAGTGTATATGTTGTTACCTAAAAAAAAAGAAAGTGGTAGTATTATACCTCGAAAAAACCTAAGTAACAAGTGGTAGATCTTTATATCTCGAAAAATCTCGAAAAAATCTAAGCAGTAGTATCTTTATTTCCGAAAAATTATAACCCAAGTGATACACGTCACAAAATTATGTTACCTTATCAAAAAGAAGAGTCGCGCTTCTCAAGTGATCTATTACAATTACAAAAAAGGGATGTATATTGCCTCAAAAAATAATTGTTGCACTACTTTGAAAAATCTTTACATTGTGTCAATTAGAAAAGAATGTATGATAACAATTTTATAAGATTAAAAAATTTTATTTAAATTTAACAAGGGAATACAAGATATTTAAATACAAAGTTTACATGTGTATTTTTTAATGGTCACAAAGAATTACAGAAGTAACAGTACAAAATACAAATATTTTATTAAAATATTTAATTCAACGAGGGAATACAATTTGTATTTAAATATAAAGTTTATATATGTATTTTTTAATAGAATAAAAGATTTAATCACAAAGAATTACACAGAGGTAACAGTACAAAATAAAAATATTTTATTAAAATACATAAGTTTTTCTTGTACAAAAACTTGGCGCTGTTAGACCTCGAAATTTTAAATAAATAAATAAACTTATTCTATACTTAATTATAAGCCGCATTATCTGCCGTCCGCGTCGTCACGCACACCCATATCATTCACTCCCACATCCACGCTGATAATCATTTAATATTACTCCCATTGCATTCTTCTCTGAATTATTTTTATTTATTGTTGTCCTTATTTATTAAAAATTTCGAGGTCTAACAGCGCCAAGTTTTTTACAAGAAAAATTTATGTATTTTAATAAAATATTTTTATTTTGTACTGTTACCTCTGTAATTCTTTGTGATTAAATCTTTATTCTATTGAAAAAATACATATATAAACTTTATATTTAAATACAAATTGTATTCCCTCGTTGGATTAAATATTTTAATAAAATATTTGTATTTTGTACTGTTACCTCTGTAATTCTTTGTGACCATTAAAAAATACACATGTAAACTTTGTATTTAAATATCTTGTATTCCCTTGTTAAATTTAAATAAAATTTTTTAATCTTATAAAATTGTTATCATACATTCTTTTCTAATTGACACAATGTAAAGATTTTTCAATGTAGTGCAACAATTATTTTTTGAGGCAATATACATGTTCTCTCTGTAATTGGCGCTCTAATTTAAAGAGATATCATTTCTTTTTGTAATTGTAATAGATCACTTGAAAGCGCGACTCTTCTTTTTGATAAGGTAACATAATTTTGGGACGTGTATCACTTGGGTTATAATTTTTCGGAAATAAAGATACTACTGCTTAGCTTGTTTCGAGAGTTTTCGAGATATAAAGATCTACCACTTGTTACTTAGGTTTTTTCGAGGTATAATACTACCACTTTCTTTTTTTTTTTTAGGTAAATATAACGAGCCGATAAGGCGATAAATGTAAGCGTGTGTATATTTTATAAATGTGTGCACTCTGATTTCTTAAATGTTTTTCATATTAAGTACTGGAGGTGCGTTTGCGGAGCGCGTTATTAACCGCGCTATTTAGCGCAAAGACTGTTCGGGGAGGTACTTGGTAATGCTAACAAAGTAATAAATGTGATGTCACTAATGGAAGTGTGCTACGTCATAACTTCGCACTACAATAAAAGCAGCTATTTTATCCGAAGCGGTAACCCCAAACTACCGTATGGGTTGTGACGCGACCCTGTCACGTCACAAGGTCACAACTCCCCCTTTCCAAACGAACGCCGAGGGGGTACTAGCCCCAGCACGCCCGATGATCCACTCAGGCGTCTATTCACGTAACTTCATTTGTCCAACAAAATTTTTACTGCCCCTCAAGTCTTTAGGAACCCCCCATCCCCCCAGTCCGTTTCTCGTCCGGATTGCCACTGTACACACGAGCACCCACAAAAGACCGATACGTGCAGCGGAAGAAGGATATAAGGATTAGACTCAAGTTTATCTTAGGTATTTCTTTATTGTGGACTACATGAGGAAATCTCAACCACAAAACGGTAACGGTAACGGTAATACAGGAGCCATCTTTGGTAATAGGCTTTCCCCTTTATGGTTGTCTTGGTTAGCTGCGGCTCTGGTGCTAGGTTCTGGAGCCTCTGAGGGGCGGTGAATGGTTTGTGCCTCTCGATACGCTGGCCTGCAGCGGCGGCATTCTCGGAGGGTTACCCCTTGCTCCCCGCACCCGTAACAAAATTTCCTTTGACGGGGAAGGGGGCACTTGGCGTAGAAGTGCCACTCCGCGGTACAGTTCCAGCAGCCGCTCCTATTGGTCCGTTCCTCGCGAGCCTCTCGGGGACTCGCCATCTTCCTTTCTCCCGGGACGGGCAGGGTCTGCGTCGCCTGGCACCGCATTGTCTCCTCCGTCTGTAACTGTATGGCGTCAATGCGGAGTTCCTTCCTCCGGGTCTGGACTTTCCGGTACGTTGGACGTTGCGGTAAAACCTGGCGAAAATAATATATTTATAAGATGTTTGCTTGAGCTTGTAGATGTTTTATTTGAGTTTTAAAACATTTATTAAATTGTTTATAAGATGTAAATTTGAACATGTAATTGTTTATGAGATGTTCACGGCTGTTTTTCTTATGAAGTGTTTAAGTGGCGTTTATAATAAACATATATTACGCGATAACGTAAACGGGATTTTCTTTCGCGTAAACGGATTTTGTAGTAACTTACGATAATTTACTCCGCGTAAACGAGTAAATTATCGTAAGTTACTACAGAAATAACGCTTGCGTAAAACGTAGTAATAGTCTCAAACGTTTCCATTATAGTTTTCTAAGCAATTATAAAATGTTTGTTAACAGAGGGTTAACCAAGTGTTTGCAACGTGCTTCTAAACAACAGTGTAAACATCAATAAAACTCTTTATAAATAGTGTAAGCATTGATAAACTTTGCATAAACAATGTAAAACACAATCTTTCACTAACAATATTCCAGCGTAGTATCTGTAGAAGTCGTCCTGGATGATGAGTTTCTGCCACTCCGGCCAGAATCCTGGGTCCCTCTGATTGATGAATCGCCGCAGTTTTCGGTGGCGGAGCCAAAATAGGTGCCATAAGCGCCTGGCTTCGTAACTTAGCATTTCCGGTAATATCGTAACTCTTTAGATCGAGAACGAAGGGTGATAAGGCTTAAGGTTCTGAACACGTACTTTACTAGTGGGCGATTCGGTCTGGCTGAGAACTTATTTTACTTGTAGGTTAAATGTTCTATTTCATGAAATAATTATTTGTTTAAGTTTTGACAAGAATAAAAGGTAATTCTTCAGTTTAGCTACACAGCAATAAAATATTATTAAGTATATAAACACCAGTTTGGAGCTGTTTTTTGTTTTTTGTCATTAAATATTTATTTATAACAATATTTTTCTTCAGCATACTAATTTTCTAATTGGTCGGACACTGAGACAATTGTCCGAATACTAGGCCGTAACCTATGTCAATTGTCCGACTATTGGTACATTGACACGCTCCATGACTTATGTTTATATATTTAATTAATAATTGATATATGTGAGTTAAAATATTGTTCCCTGCTTAAGGAAATTTTTAGTTTTCGTAATAAATACAAATATTTATATTAAAGATCTTTCTAATATTATATAAATTGTATTATTTGTGACAAATTATGCTTAAACATCCGGCCACTGGGACATTTACCTTAATACGCGAATGATATCTCAACACAATAAGTTCATGACGATATCTCAGCACCATACGAATGCCACGAGAATGATCTCGACACACAATAACCCTGACACTGTGAGGGCAACGATCGCATCAATGTCGACACGCTAACACGAAACGATAACGATACACAAAACTATGGCATGCCGTTTTATTTTTTAATAGCATAAATAAAATTATACTCAATATAAAAGTTTCAAAAAATAATTGTCTTCAGAAAAATTGCGATTCTTAATAATGAATTAAAATTATGTCTAGACATAATAAAAATTGACGAATTAAAATTATGTCTAGACATAATAAAAATGAATTAAAATTTTGTGTACACATAATTTTAATTCAGCCAATTTTTATTATGTCTAGACATAATAAAAATGGGTTGAATTAAAATTATGTGTACACATAATTTTAATTCATTTTTATTATGTCAAGACATAATAAAAATTGGCTGAATTAAAATATGTGTACACATAATTTTAATTCATTTTTATTATGTCAAGACATAATTTTAATTCATTTTTATTATGTCAAGACATAATTTTAATTCATCCAATTTTTATTATGTCTAGACATAATAAAAATTGGCTGAATTAAAATTATGTGTACACATAATTTTAATTCATTTTTATTATGTCTAGACTTTATTATGTCTAGAATAAAAATGAATTAAAATTGTGTACACATAATTTTAATTCAACCCATTTTTATTATGTCAAGACATAATAAAAATTGGATGAATTAAAATTATGTGTACACATAATTTTAATTCATTTTTATTATGTCTAGACATAATTTTAATTCATCTAATTTTTATTATGTCTAGACATAATTAAAAATTGAGAATTAAAATTATGTTATGACATAATTTTAATGCACCGAATGAAAATGATGTTTAAACACATATTTCTTTTAAATTTTGAATTAAAATTATGTCTAGACATAATAAAAATTAGATGAATTAAAATTATGTCTGACATAAAAATAAATCCGCATTTTTATTATGTGTACACATAATTTTAATTCATACAATTTTTATTATGTCTACACATAATTTTAATTCAGCCAATTTTTATTATAATTCCGCATTTTTATTATGTGTACCCATTATTTTAAATTATACAATTTTTATTATGTTTAAACATAATTTTAATTCAATTTTATTATGTCAAGACATAAATTGGCTGAATTAAATTATGTGTCCACAATTTAATTCTTTTTATTATGTCAAGACATGATTTAATTCATTTTATATGTAAGACATGATAATAAAAATTATGTCTTGACATAATAAAAATGCGGAATTATTTTTATGTCAGACATAATTTTAATTCATCCAATTTTTATTATGTGTACACATAATTTTAATTCATTTTTATTATGTCTTGACATAATAAAAATGAATTAAAATTATGTCTTGACATAATAAAAATGAATTAAAATTATGTGTACACATAATTTTAATTCAGCCAATTTTTATTATGTCAAGACATAATAAAAATGAATTAAAATTATGTGTACACATAATAAAAATGCGGAATTATTTTTATGTCAGACATAATTTTAATTCATCCAATTTTTATTATGTGTACACATAATTTTAATTCATTTTTATTATGTCTTGACATAATAAAAATGAATTAAAATTATGTCTTGACATAATAAAAATGAATTAAAATTATGTGTACACATAATTTTAATTCAGCCAATTTTTATTATGTCTAGACATAATTTTAATTCTGCCGCTAGGGAATTTTTAAGTCCATTCTTATGAATCAAGCTTGAATTCGATGTCTAGGTATCCCAGGTTGCCGATGACGAGGTCCAGATAGTGCGCTTCATAGTTTTCGGTATCCAGGTGTTATCGTACGTTGAATTCGATGTCTAGGTATCCCAGGTTGCCGATGACGAGGTCCAGATAGTGCGCTTCATAGTTTTCGGTATCCAGGTGTTATCGTACGTTGAATTCGATGTCTACGTGTCCCAGGTTGCCGATGACGAGGTCCAGATAGCGCGCTCCGTAGTTTTCGGTGTCTAGGTGTATTAATACCTTGAATTCGATGTCCACGTGTCCCAGGTTGCCGATGACGAGGTCCAGATAGCGCGCTCCGTAGTTTTCGGTGTCTACGTGTATTAATACCTTGAATTCGATGTCCACGTGTCCCAGGTTGTCGATGACGAGGTCCAGATAGCGCGCTCCATAGTTTTTGGTGTCCAGGTGTAATCGTACGTTGAATTTAATGTCTAGGTGTCCCAGGTTGCCGACGACGAGGTCCACATAGTGCGCTCCGTAGTTTTCGGTGTCTACGTGTATTAATACCTTGAATTCGATGTCCACGTGTCCCAGGTTGTCGATGACGAGGTCCAGATAGCGCGCTCCGTAGTTTTCGGTGTCTAGGTGTATTAATACCTTGAATTCGATGTCCACGTGTCCCAGGTTGCCGATGACGAGGTCCAGATAGCGCGCTCCGTAGTTTTCGGTGTCTAGGTGTATTGATACCTTGAATTCGATGTCCACGTGTCCCAGGTTGCCGATGACGAGGTCCAGATAGTGCGCTTCATAGTTTTCGGTATCCAGGTGTTATCGTACGTTGAATTCGATGTCCACGTGTCCCAGGTTGCCGATGACGAGGTCCACATAGTGCGCTCCGTAGTTTTCGGTGTCTACGTGTATTAATACCTTGAATTCGATGTCCACGTGTCACAGGTTGCCGATGACAAGGTCCACATAGTGCGCTCCGTAGTTTTCGGTGTCCAAGTGTAATAATACGTTGAATTTGATGTCTAATTTTAATGAGGTTTGTTAATTATTTTGGCTAAAATTTGGGAAAAACGAATTCGTAATTTCGACCGGCCAACATGTCGAATTAACACCTAGACACCGAAAACTACAGAGCGCGCTATCTGGACCTCGTCATCGGCAACCTGGGACACGTGGACATCGAATTCAAGGTATTAATACACCTAGACACCGAAAACTACGGAGCGCGCTATCTGGACCTCGTCATCGGCAACCTGGGACACGTGGACATCGAATTCAAGGTATTAATACACGTAGACACCGAAAACTACGGAGCGCACTATGTGGACCTTGTCATCGGCAACCTGGGACACGTGGACATCGAATTCAAGGTATCAATACACCTAGACACCGAAAACTACGGAGCGCGCTATCTGGACCTCGTCATCGGCAACCTGGGACACGTGGACATCGAATTCAAGGTATCAATACACCTAGACACCGAAAACTACGGAGCGCGCTATCTGGACCTCGTCATCGGCAACCTGGGATACCTAGACATCGAATTCAAGCTTGATTCATAAGAATGGACTTAAAAATTCCCTAGCGGCAGAATTAAAATTATGTCTAGACATAATAAAAATTGGCTGAATTAAAATTATGTGTACACATAATTTTAATTCATTTTTATTATGTCAAGACATAATTTTAATTCATTTTTATTATGTCAAGACATAATAAAAATGAATTAAAATTATGTGTACACATAATAAAAATTGGATGAATTAAAATTATGTCTGACATAAAATAATTCCGCATTTTTATTATGTGTACACATAATTTTAATTCATTTTTATTATGTCTTGACATAATAAAAATTGGCTGAATTAAAATTATGTGTACACATAATTTTAATTCATTTTTATTATGTCAAGACATAATTTTAATTCATTTTTATTATGTCAAGACATAATAAAAATGAATTAAAATTATGTGTACACATAATAAAAATTGGATGAATTAAAATTATGTCTGACATAAAAATAATTCCGCATTTTATTATGTCAAGACATAATTTTAATTCATTTTTATTATGTGTTGACATAATAAAAATGAATTAAAATTATGTCTTGACATAATAAAAATGAATTAAAATTATGTGTACACATAATTTTTATTCAGCCAATTTTTATTATGTCTAGACATAATAAAAATTGTATGAATTAAAATTATGTGTACACATAATAAAAATTGTATGAATTAAAATTATGTGTACACATAATAAAAATGCGGAATTATAATAAAAATTGGCTGAATTAAAATTATGTGTAGACATAATAAAAATTGTATGAATTAAAATTATGTGTACACATAATAAAAATGCGGATTTATTTTTATGTCAGACATAATTTTAATTCATCCAATTTTTATTATGTCTAGACATAATTTTAATTCATACAATTTTTATTATGTCAAGACATAATTTTAATTCATACAATTTTTATTCTTTCTAATAAAATTGGATGAATTAAAATTATGTGGGTATAATTAAAATTCAAAGTTTTGATCATCTAAACATTTATGTATTTAGATAAAATTTTTATTCGTTGAATTAAAATTATGCCTTGACATAATTTTAATTCTGAATTTTAATTATGTCTTGACATAATAATAATTGTAGGATTAAAAATTATGTCCTGCTATAATAAAAATCTGGTTTTATTTTTATACACGTTGTGTATGGCATGCCGTTTTACTTTTTAATAGCAAACATTTTTAGTATACAAATAAAAATAATCTCCAATTTACAATAAAAAGAAAAAATGGTTTAGAAAACATTATTATTATGTCGAGGCATAAAAATACTAATTAAAATTATGTCTAGACATAATTTTAATTCGTCAAAGTAAAATTTAACGAAAATTGGATGGCACACCGTTTTACTTTTCAATAGCATAAATAATACTGTACTCGATATAAAGTTTCGAAAAATAATTGTCTAAGAAAATTGCGATTTTTATTAATAAAAAATT
>NW_027509817.1:0-18878 GCF_048541705.1 Temnothorax americanus
CGGAAAGAAGAAATACTGCTTAAGTGGCCACTCTGGCATTAAGAATGTCTTTTCAACTCTGCCAACTGGGACTGCATTATGCGAGCCCTTGAAGAAATGAACGTACCAGAATACCTCCGTAAAATTGTAGCGAGCTACTTTACGGACAGGGTCCTTAAATATGACACGAAAAAACGGCCCAGAAGAGTACGCAATCACCGAAAGGAGTACCACAAGGCTCAGTCTTGGGTCCCTTACTGTGAACATCATGTACGATGGCCTCTTGAGAATAGCCTTGCCAACAGGAGTCAAACTTGTGGCATATGCTGATGATGTAGCAGTAGTGATCGTCGCGAAGCACCTTGAAGAGATAAATCTGGCTTTCGACATCACATTCAGAAGAATTAACATGTGGATGAATACGGTGAACTTGCAACTAGCTCAACATAAAACCGAAGCAGTGCTGATCACAAGCAGAAAGCAAATTGAAACGATCAAGCTAAATGTTGGAGAGCACGAAATAGAATCACAACCATTTATACGATATTTGGGAGTGTTGATTGATGCCCGACTTAATTTCAAGCAACAGGTCGAACACGTCAGTGCCAAAGCGTCAGCAGTGAGAGCTAGCCCTCGCACGACTGATGCCCAACGTCGGAGGTCCAAAGCAGAGCAGAAGACTACTTCTATCATCTGTAGTCACATCAGTGCTCACATATGGCATATCCATTTGGGCCGACGCACTAGACATACAGGAAACATGGAGAAAAGCGGGTCCAATTTATCGACAGAGCGCTCTGAGAGTAGCCAGCGCCTTCCGCACAATATCAGAGGAAGCAGTGTGTGTCATTTCCGGAACTCTGCCTCTCAGAGTTCTAGCGGAGGAAAGACGGGCCCTCTATGATCGAAAGAGGTCAACTACCACACTAAGCGCTGAGGAGATTAGAACAGAAGAACGGCAGAAACAGCATAAGCCGATGGCAACTCCAGTGGGATGCCGCAGAGAAGGGAAGATGGACACACCGTCTGATACCAAGAATTGACGTTTGGCTGAACCGGAGGCATGGCGAGGTCAACTACTACCTAACGCAGATGTTGTCAGGACATGGCTGTTTCCGAGAGTATCTACATCGCTTCAAGCACGATAATTCTCCGGAGTGCCCATCCTGCCCAGGAGTTACTGAAGATGCAGAGCACGTTTTCTTTGTATGTCCTCGTTTCAATTCACAGCGTAATGAATTGGGAGAACATCTTGAATCAGAGAATCCAACCAGAGACATGGATAGATGCAATGTTGTCAACTCAAGCTGCCTGGAACGCCACAAGCACCTTCGTCACAGAAGTCATTATAGAGCTGCGTTCAACGGAGAGAGAGAGCTAAAGAAAGCAACTAGAAGAAACGATGAAGTCATCTTAGCCACCAGAGGGAAGAGCAGTAGCTAGATCCTCCCCTCACGAAGTAATGCCTAACGGCGGTTTCCGTGAGGATCAGAGGCCAGAGTTTAAGGGGAAGTTTTTAGTCGGTATTAGCATTGACAAGTCACCAGTCAATGTTCGAGTCCGACATATCCGGGCAAAACACCTAAGCCCGGAATGCGTAAATGCATTTTTCTTTCACAACCCCTATAAAAAAAAAAAAAAAAAAAAACACACACGCACGCACGCACGCACGCACGCACGCACGCACGCACGCACGCACGCACGCACGCACGCACGCACGCACGCACGCACGCACGCACGCACGCACGCACGCACGCACGCACGCACGCACGCACGCACGCACGCACGCACGCACGCACGCACGCACGCACGCACGCACGCACGCACGCACGCACGCACGCACGCACGCACGCACGCACGCACGCACGCACGCACGCACGCACGCACGCACGCACGCACGCACGCACGCACGCACGCACGCACGCACGCACGCACGCACGCACGCACGCACGCACGCACGCACGCACGCACGCACGCACGCACGCACGCACGCACGCACGCACGCACGCACGCACGCACGCACGCACGCACGCACGCACGCACGCACGCACGCACGCACGCACGCACGCACGCACGCACGCACGCACGCACGCACGCACGCACGCACGCACGCACGCACGCACGCACGCACGCACGCACGCACGCACGCACGCACGCACGCACGCACGCACGCACGCACGCACGCACGCACGCACGCACGCACGCACGCACGCACGCACGCACGCACGCACGCACGCACGCACGCACGCACGCACGCACGCACGCACGCACGCACGCACGCACGCACGCACGCACGCACGCACGCACGCACGCACGCACGCACGCACGCACGCACGCACGCACGCACGCACGCACGCACGCACGCACGCACGCACGCACGCACGCACGCACGCACGCACGCACAAGTAGATATATCAATAACAGTCCTAGGCCGGGGTTCTCAGGGGTCAGCCGGGGCGGGGGGGCGACTTGTTGGCGAAGGGGAGCGGGGAGGGGGAGACGACTTATGGCGAGGGGGAGCGGGGAGGGGGGACGACTTGTTGGCGAGGGGTCCGCCGGGGGGGGCGACTTGGTGGCAAGGGATAGCGGGGAGGGGAAAGGACGACTCGTTGGTGAAGGGGAGCGAGGGGGGGGGGGGGTCGGCGAGCGTGTCGGGACATGTTTATTAAATATTAATAAACATATCGCATTGACAAGGGGTACCGCCGGGGGGGGGGAGGGTTGTCACTTTATCGGCGCGGGGGTATTACAAAAGCGCCGTCCTCTCGTTCGCGTTCTCTCTCGCGCGCGTTCTCTCTCGCTCCCGTTCGCGTTATCTCTCCCTCGCGCGCTCGCTCCCGGTCCCCGTTCGCGTTATCTCTTTCTCGCGCGCGGTCTCTCTCTCGCTCTTCAATTTTTAGGTAAAAAAAAATGAAAAAAAATACCTTAATTTTGACGAGGGGGGGCTCCATGGCCGCGGCCCACCGACATCCGTCTCAATGCTGCCGCCAGTGCCTCCCGTGGATTTTGGCGGCCAGGGCGGTTGACGGGAGGAGGAGGAGGAGAACCCGCGATGTGCACAATTTCAGCCTCGCCGAACACCAGTTCGTCCACCAATCTTTCGTCCTCTGGCGTTGGGCGATACGCGAGACCCTGCGCGAGGGAATCGGCGTAAGACTGCGCCCGCCCGCGTCCGACAGCCGGGAGGACGAGAGCGTTCCTCAGCGCTCGCCCGCGTGAAATCCCGGGTGACGTGCCCACCTGAGTTGTTGGGAGCAGGGGCGCGGGTGGCTGACGCGGGGGAGCAGCGGACCTCTCCTCTCGAATGTCACTTATTTGTGCCCGCCCGCGTCCGACAGCCAGGAGGCCGAGAGCGTTCCTCAGCGCTCGCCCGCGTGAAATCCCGGGTGGCGTGCCCACCTGAGTTGTTGTTGGGAGCCGGGGCGCGGGTGGCTGACGCGGGGGAGCAGCGGACCTCTCTTCTTCACTATCACTATCACTATCACTACTGTCTTCTAAATTGTCAATATCGATATCGGAATTGAAAAATTCCCCGATACTAACGTTTAACACACGCCGCCCCGGGGGGAAAAGCCGGCCGCGTCCAAGACCGAGCGTCCGCGGGATACGCGGGAAACGCGGGAGACGCGGGAGAGCAGCGGGCCTCTCCTCCTGATCACCAGCACCCACAAAGTCCTCGAAATCAAAATCGTTAGGATCGTTTAAAATTTCATTGATTTTTACATATTTCGCGTTATACGGAGGAAGATCGTACGGAGGCATTACAAAAAAAAAATAATTTTAAAAATCACAAAAAAATGCGGACTCGTCGCGCACTGCTCTGCGACTGCAGTCAGAATGCCACTTTTTTTCCGTTGTGAGTAGTGATGTCAATAAGAGTTCTAGGCGAGGATCTCAGGGGGGATAGTATTATTATAAAACAGATATCATTTTCACACTACAAAAGCGAGCGTCGCCGGAGCATGACTTCATAGTTTACGATAGGACGGCTCGAGTGTTTCGAGTCGAACGTCGCATATACTGCTCGAATGATAATGCGTGTGAAGAAATTAAGTCATGATTTATATTTTAAAAAATACATTTTTTTATTCTTCTTTTACATATTTTTTGTTTTTACGTACTACGGTAGCGCACTAAAAAATAAAGAGAAACAATGAAAAACGCCGGAAAAAAAAGTTGGCCTGGGAGTCTCTCGGAGACCCCCGCTGTGCACGTATACCGCCGCAATGTCCTCTTCAGACATGTCTTTTTAGGGCAATTTATTGAGGTTTTTTGATGAACATGTGGGTCACAGGTTCACTGGATCACGTTTTTTTTTGCGGCGCCATTCGATTATGACGTTGCGCGTTATTTCTTTTTTTCCTTCTTTTCTTCGTCTTCCTCTCAAAAAGGACCGTCTTCTCGTTTGCGTTCTCTCTCGCTCCCGTCCCCCGTTCGCGTTCTCTCTCGCGCAGTCTCTCTCTCGCTCCCGTCTCCCGTTTGCCCTCTCTCTCGCGCGCGTTCTCTCTCTCGCTCCCGTCCCCCGTTTGCGTTCTCTCTCGCGCGCGCAGTCTTTCTCTCGCTCCCGTCCCCCGTTCGCGTTCTCGTTCAGAAATTATACAAAAACTACAAATAGAAAAATTGCTTACCACCGCTTGATTTCAACCTAAAACCCCCGGCTCTTGAGTCACCTTCCGCACTGTGTATGACACAACATTGATTGTCTTTTTATTGTTACACTTTTTGTTACACTTATTGTTACACTTATTGTTAATCTCTTAGCAGTATAGGTTTCTTAATTTTAGATAATATACACTTGAAATATTTCTCCAGACACTTCCATTTTTTCAGGCACATATATTTCCATCTTGATAAAAAGAGAACGTTTCTCTTACGAAGATGAACCAATTTATTTGGAGATCGAGAAAATCTTGATGCGATCGGAGATCGGCGATTCCGATCTCGCGACGGAATAGATATCGCACTACGTCGACTCTCCTCTTATACAATCTGCTACAGTTTCTCATCTGCGGTTTGCTAATTTTCACAATCTTGAATTTAGAATTACGTATCGGTTTGCAAAGTTTTGCGTACTCGCTCATATCGGTGGGCTTTGATATACAGCTCTTAAGATGGCAAACCAATTGTTGTATAAACCGCACGATCAAGCACACCAACCGACTCTCACTTCTAATCCTCGACTACTGAGCGTACTTTCAAATTCATCCTTCTACATCACACTATTGTCACATCGTTTGTTTATCATATCTAATTTCATCTCAGCATCCATACAATTGCACCTTCCGAAAAATCTGCGATGTGCAGTTTTGCACGTGTGCGATGAAGTCACCCGCAAAACAAATTTTCGAAAACGATATTGCGCCATTGACTTTCAGTTATTTGATCTGTAAAACAGCTATCAAACAGCTAAAAAACAGCTATCAAACAGCTCTTGAACAGCTATCAAACAACTAAAACAGATATCTGTATAACAGCGATCTGTATTACTGCGATCTGTATAACTGCTATTGAACCGCTATCAAACTTCTTTTAAACAACTAAAAACAGCTTTTAAACAGCTATCAAACAACTAAAAACAACTAAAAACAGCTAAAAACAGCTGAAACATCTATATTATACTACAAAGTATGTGGGAAAAGAAAATAAAACGTTTATATATACATATATAGTTTATTTCAAAAAATCATAATTTTTCTGGTGTCGCGACCACCAGTTAAATATTTTTAATACATTTTGCAACGGGCAATTCTTAACATGTTTTTCGCGTCTTACAGTATTAGTAACATCTAGATTATGTAAAGATTCGATATTTTCATAATCTGCATCCAAAGTCTCAATTTTTAGATTTTTTCTCGTTTTATTCTCAAGCAGATACACCAGCCATTCTCGTTTCTGACATCCCTTGACGTACACAAGAGTCGACGTCTCGTCGCTCTCTCCAAGTACGGCCGATGTAATTAGATGTTTTGCCATGCTGTACGGCATGTTTCCATCCTCCCATCGTAGTCCATGGTGATTCGCAATCAACCAGGAAGCGCATGACTTGTCGAATTTTATGAGGAGACTCCATGGCATGGGACACGTAAAAATGTAATGTGCCAAAACGGTCCCGTTTCTCAGAACCGCCACTTTTTTCACGACAAATTTCATCCCGACGGTAAATCCTTGCAGATCGATAAACGTCGGTACAATCATGTCAAAAAACGATGGAGCAATCTGTATCTTATCGCGGTACATCAGTGTCTCTTATATTGCAATATCTGCTGATATTGCAATTTACATGATTTTGAGCACTACGTTCGACAACGGACAGTATTCGATTACGCGATCATGCAAGATGAGACAATAGGCGATAGTATTTGCCGGTACATTCTCGTTGCAGTCAAATTCTATTCGCACATCCACAGTGGCGCTCTTGACAGATTCGTTTTGTCGCGAGCAATCTATGATTACAAAAAGTCCTTTTGTCAGGAATGTAACCACGGTGCAAAGCGTATCGAAGCAGTCTTATCAGTAATAAGCTTTACGAAAACGTGCACACATATCGAAAAGGACGGCGTATTTGATTTTTTTGCCAAAAATCCAGATTTATGTCATCGTACGGATAAAATTCAGAATTTATATAAAGTTTAACGTTAAACGTTTCACATTAAGTTAAACGTTTAATGATCGCGCGACGAGTGCGGCACGCTCATTCTTATCGAGAGTTACCGCTCTGTAATTCTAAACCGCTGACGGTGGACAAGGGAACGGTAGACAGAAGGAAAGATAATTTTAGATACAGTGATATGCATTTAGTGTACATTTATTTCTCATGTAATGCATCGTGTATAATATTATTTGCAGCATACGCCAACAGTTCACACAATCAATAATTGAATTCTTATCATAAAATTCACGCAAGATTCTAACTGCATTACATTTATCGGTAATACAATTTTAGCTTAAAATTGTCATAAATTGTTTAAATTTTTCACTCACGCCATGAACATTTTGGCATATTTGAAAATACACATTTTTAACGCAATGTTCTAGTTCAAACAGGAAGAGTACGGTTGACGGTTTCATGTACAAGCTGGTGCCGCACAACGTCAATTTTACAATATCTGCGTCACGTATTTTTTAACGAGTTTCAAATCTCGAAACGCTAGCGATAATGGTGCAGGCGACTGCACGAGTCGCTGAATACCTGCACGTTTTTCGATGAATGTCACCCACATTATTGCATGAGGCAGAATTATACCCGATTGCCTCGGTTATCGCCAATAAGTATATCCACAGAGGACATAGGTTCAGCGTTGATTCCAACATCCAAAAATTTATATGCGGTCGATGTCAAGGCAAATCTCTTTCCCAAAATACGAGGCGTGTAGCGGGGTTTATCAAAACTGAAAAAATACAATTATGTTTATAAAAGTTTTTTTTGCTCAAGTATATACGAAAATTAGCGGTACTTACTCATTGTGCTGTTTCTCGCACGTGACTCGATCACACGCTTAACAATATCGTGTGCGATGTTGAACATGATTGTGCATGCATGTATATACCCGATATCAAGTATTTGTATAATGCTGTATGAAACCAATGAATATAGTTGAGTATGTTGTTAAATATGGGTTTGGAAGTGGATCTTCGATCTTAACGGACAAATAATCCATTTTACAAAATGTTATTGTACACCCGAGACACCCTTGCACGAAGCATCTTTTTTGTCACGTTTGATATTACGTTTGTAACGTGGGTTGTATTTTCTATATTGACATTTCTTTTCAAAGTCAATTACGTAAAGCATGCCACAGATCAAAAGTTCCCTGGTAACCATTCCTTTGCAATTCTGCTGTAAAACTGCACGAAAAATCGTGCACTAACTTTCGGGCAGATAATGCGTTTTCTATTTCTAACTTTGACTATTTTTCTGTTGGCAGAAACTTGCTCTCGTCGTAGTGCAACAGAATTGTGGAAGATATGTGTATGCATTTACATATAGCAAAATAGTGCAAGAAATGTGGCAGATGCTTGCGCAAATCGCAATGCAACATAATCGCGCTAGATTTGTAGCAGCGCCTACTGCTACCCATAAAACACAAAATATTTTTAAAATATTTCTTAGAAAGATTAAAATAATTTACAAAAATATTTTTTATATTTATAGCACCGCAGTGGTGTTGGGTAAGCCTTGCGTTGTATTGCTGGCGAAGATTGTCGCGAATGTCATGATTTTGCTTCGCGCTTCGCCGGAGGCCTGCTTATATTAGATCCCAACTGAAATTTACTTGCGAGTTAGTTTTACCATTATGCGCCGCCTAGCGGCATTGTTGCAAACTAGCACATACAGCAGAATTCAACAAGAATTACGGCAGATGCTTGCGTAAGAAGTAGAGCAGCAGAAATACAAATGATTTTGGCAGTAATAAACAAAACAAGGCAAATGAGAGCTCGTTCGCGACGATGGACGGGCGACAGTAATAAAATATTACAAAAATTGAATAAAATATATATAATAAAGTAAACGTTTCGGTCCTTGATTTGGACCCTCCTCAGTACATATAGCTGGTCGAGTGAAATGCAGTGGTCACAAGTAGTCAAAAATGCCGCGTAATACTTATTGTATTACGCGGAGAGATGGTGTCGTATATCTTATCAATTTGACTGTCAGGTAACTCTTGTGATCACTTTTTAAGGTATGACTATATATATTTGTTTAATTTATTTCTTTTTATGGAATTAAAGTAACAGTCACGTTGAGGATACGAGATCCACACTCTCATAATCGGAGAGCGGAATAACTGCATTTTTGACTACTTGTGACCACTGCATTTCACTCGACCAGCTATATGTACTGAGGAGGGTCCAAATCAAGGACCGAAACGTTTACTTTATTATATATATTTTATTCAATTTTTGTAATATTTTATTACTGTCGCCCGTCCATCGTCGCGAACGAGCTCTCATTTGCCTTGTTTTGTTTATTACTGCCAAAATCATTTGTATTTCTGCTGCTCTACTTCTTACGCAAGCATCTGCCGTAATTCTTGTTGAATTCTGCTGTATGTGCTAGTTTGCAACAATGCCGCTAGGCGGCGCATAATGGTAAAACTAACTCGCAAGTAAATTTCAGTTGGGATCTAATATAAGCAGGCCTCCGGCGAAGCGCGAAGCAAAATCATGACATTCGCGACAATCTTCGCCAGCAATACAACGCAAGGCTTACCCAACACCACTGCGGTGCTATAAATATAAAAAATATTTTTGTAAATTATTTTAATCTTTCTAAGAAATATTTTAAAAATATTTTGTGTTTTATGGGTAGCAGTAGGCGCTGCTACAAATCTAGCGCGATTATGTTGCATTGCGATTTGCGCAAGCATCTGCCACATTTCTTGCACTATTTTGCTATATGTAAATGCATACACATATCTTCCACAATTCTGTTGCACTACGACGAGAGCAAGTTTCTGCCAACAGAAAAATAGTCAAAGTTAGAAATAGAAAACGCATTATCTGCCCGAAAGTTAGTGCACGATTTTTCGTGCAGTTTTACAGCAGAATTGCAAAGGAATGGTTACCAGGGAACTTTTGATCTGTGGCATGCTTTACGTAATTGACTTTGAAAAGAAATGTCAATATAGAAAATACAACCCACGTTACAAACGTAATATCAAACGTGACAAAAAAGATGCTTCGTGCAAGGGTGTCTCGGGTGTACAATAACATTTTGTAAAATGGATTATTTGTCCGTTAAGATCGAAGATCCACTTCCAAACCCATATTTAACAACATACTCAACTATATTCATTGGTTTCATACAGCATTATACAAATACTTGATATCGGGTATATACATGCATGCACAATCATGTTCAACATCGCACACGATATTGTTAAGCGTGTGATCGAGTCACGTGCGAGAAACAGCACAATGAGTAAGTACCGCTAATTTTCGTATATACTTGAGCAAAAAAAACTTTTATAAACATAATTGTATTTTTTCAGTTTTGATAAACCCCGCTACACGCCTCGTATTTTGGGAAAGAGATTTGCCTTGACATCGACCGCATATAAATTTTTGGATGTTGGAATCAACGCTGAACCTATGTCCTCTGTGGATATACTTATTGGCGATAACCGAGGCAATCGGGTATAATTCTGCCTCATGCAATAATGTGGGTGACATTCATCGAAAAACGTGCAGGTATTCAGCGACTCGTGCAGTCGCCTGCACCATTATCGCTAGCGTTTCGAGATTTGAAACTCGTTAAAAAATACGTGACGCAGATATTGTAAAATTGACGTTGTGCGGCACCAGCTTGTACATGAAACCGTCAACCGTACTCTTCCTGTTTGAACTAGAACATTGCGTTAAAAATGTGTATTTTCAAATATGCCAAAATGTTCATGGCGTGAGTGAAAAATTTAAACAATTTATGACAATTTTAAGCTAAAATTGTATTACCGATAAATGTAATGCAGTTAGAATCTTGCGTGAATTTTATGATAAGAATTCAATTATTGATTGTGTGAACTGTTGGCGTATGCTGCAAATAATATTATACACGATGCATTACATGAGAAATAAATGTACACTAAATGCATATCACTGTATCTAAAATTATCTTTCCTTCTGTCTACCGTTCCCTTGTCCACCGTCAGCGGTTTAGAATTACAGAGCGGTAACTCTCGATAAGAATGAGCGTGCCGCACTCGTCGCGCGATCATTAAACGTTTAACTTAATGTGAAACGTTTAACGTTAAACTTTATATAAATTCTGAATTTTATCCGTACGATGACATAAATCTGGATTTTTGGCAAAAAAATCAAATACGCCGTCCTTTTCGATATGTGTGCACGTTTTCGTAAAGCTTATTACTGATAAGACTGCTTCGATACGCTTTGCACCGTGGTTACATTCCTGACAAAAGGACTTTTTGTAATCATAGATTGCTCGCGACAAAACGAATCTGTCAAGAGCGCCACTGTGGATGTGCGAATAGAATTTGACTGCAACGAGAATGTACCGGCAAATACTATCGCCTATTGTCTCATCTTGCATGATCGCGTAATCGAATACTGTCCGTTGTCGAACGTAGTGCTCAAAATCATGTAAATTGCAATATCAGCAGATATTGCAATATAAGAGACACTGATGTACCGCGATAAGATACAGATTGCTCCATCGTTTTTTGACATGATTGTACCGACGTTTATCGATCTGCAAGGATTTACCGTCGGGATGAAATTTGTCGTGAAAAAAGTGGCGGTTCTGAGAAACGGGACCGTTTTGGCACATTACATTTTTACGTGTCCCATGCCATGGAGTCTCCTCATAAAATTCGACAAGTCATGCGCTTCCTGGTTGATTGCGAATCACCATGGACTACGATGGGAGGATGGAAACATGCCGTACAGCATGGCAAAACATCTAATTACATCGGCCGTACTTGGAGAGAGCGACGAGACGTCGACTCTTGTGTACGTCAAGGGATGTCAGAAACGAGAATGGCTGGTGTATCTGCTTGAGAATAAAACGAGAAAAAATCTAAAAATTGAGACTTTGGATGCAGATTATGAAAATATCGAATCTTTACATAATCTAGATGTTACTAATACTGTAAGACGCGAAAAACATGTTAAGAATTGCCCGTTGCAAAATGTATTAAAAATATTTAACTGGTGGTCGCGACACCAGAAAAATTATGATTTTTTGAAATAAACTATATATGTATATATAAACGTTTTATTTTCTTTTCCCACATACTTTGTAGTATAATATAGATGTTTCAGCTGTTTTTAGCTGTTTTTAGTTGTTTTTAGTTGTTTGATAGCTGTTTAAAAGCTGTTTTTAGTTGTTTAAAAGAAGTTTGATAGCGGTTCAATAGCAGTTATACAGATCGCAGTAATACAGATCGCTGTTATACAGATATCTGTTTTAGTTGTTTGATAGCTGTTCAAGAGCTGTTTGATAGCTGTTTTTTAGCTGTTTGATAGCTGTTTTACAGATCAAATAACTGAAAGTCAATGGCGCAATATCGTTTTCGAAAATTTGTTTTGCGGGTGACTTCATCGCACACGTGCAAAACTGCACATCGCAGATTTTTCGGAAGGTGCAATTGTATGGATGCTGAGATGAAATTAGATATGATAAACAAACGATGTGACAATAGTGTGATGTAGAAGGATGAATTTGAAAGTACGCTCAGTAGTCGAGGATTAGAAGTGAGAGTCGGTTGGTGTGCTTGATCGTGCGGTTTATACAACAATTGGTTTGCCATCTTAAGAGCTGTATATCAAAGCCCACCGATATGAGCGAGTACGCAAAACTTTGCAAACCGATACGTAATTCTAAATTCAAGATTGTGAAAATTAGCAAACCGCAGATGAGAAACTGTAGCAGATTGTATAAGAGGAGAGTCGACGTAGTGCGATATCTATTCCGTCGCGAGATCGGAATCGCCGATCTCCGATCGCATCAAGATTTTCTCGATCTCCAAATAAATTGGTTCATCTTCGTAAGAGAAACGTTCTCTTTTTATCAAGATGGAAATATATGTGCCTGAAAAAATGGAAGTGTCTGGAGAAATATTTCAAGTGTATATTATCTAAAATTAAGAAACCTATACTGCTAAGAGATTAACAATAAGTGTAACAATAAGTGTAACAAAAAGTGTAACAATAAAAAGACAATCAATGTTGTGTCATACACAGTGCGGAAGGTGACTCAAGAGCCGGGGGTTTTAGGTTGAAATCAAGCGGTAGTAAGCAATTTTTCTATTTGTAGTTTTTGTATAATTTCTGAACGAGAACGCGAACGGGGGACGGGAGCGAGAGAAAGACTGCGCGCGCGAGAGAGAACGCAAACGGGGGACGGGAGCGAGAGAGAGAACGCGCGCGAGAGAGAGGGCAAACGGGAGACGGGAGCAAGAGAGAGACTGCGCGCGAGAGACTGCGCGAGAGAGAACGCGAACGGGGAACGGGAGCGAGAGAGAACGCAAACGAGAAGACGGTCCTTTTCGAGAGGAAGACGAAGAAAAGAAGGAAAAAAAGAAATAACGCGCAACGTCAGAATCGAATGGCGCCGCAAAAAAAACGTGATCCAGTGAACCTGTGACCCACATGCTCATCAAAAAACCTCAATAAATTGCCCTAAAAAGACATGTCTGAAGAGGACATTGCGGCGGTATACGTGCACAGCGGGGGTCTCCGAGAGACTCCCAGGCCAACTTTTTTCCGGCGTTTCATTGTTTCTCTTTATTTTTTAGTGCGCTACCGTAGTACGTAAAAAACAAAAAAATATGTAAAAGAAGAAGAATAAAAAAATGTATTTTTTAAAATATAAATCATGACTTAATTTCTTCACACGCATTATCATTCGAGCAGTATATGCGACGTTCGACTCGAAACACTCGAGCCGTCCTATCGTAAACTATGAAGTCATGCTCCGGCGACGCTCGCCTATGTGGTGTCGATGCTCCAACGAATCTTTTCTTGTTATTGTAACACTAGATATATTTTATCTTAATTACTTCTCTGGTTCAGTCCTGTGCAGTCAGTCAGTAGTGTCAAAACGTTCGCAAATAGAGCACAGAGCACTGTGTAAGAATAAGAAATGGACCGAGAAGAAATGGATCAAGAAGAAATGGATCAAGAAGAAATTGAAGAAGAAATGGAAGAAGAAATGGAACGAAGATATCATAGAATCGAAGACTGTATAGAAATTGTTTACCCCGCAGTAGGAGTATGTATACTTAATACCGTTGCGTGCGTGTCGCCCGGTATGCTTTTCGAACTCCAAGCTGAAGCGTGCAGCGAGCAGTCTTTTAATAAACGATCGTCGTTATTTTCGTGAGTGCGCGAGTGTGAATAAGTGTCTGAGAGAGTCACGGACTAACTGTCGGCTTGGGTGTAACATTTTTGAAAATGCATACCGGGGCGGCATGCACGCAACAATACATAATTGTATATTATATACTTTTTTTTAAAATTAACTATTCTGTTATCGCGTTACAGTGGATATGGGTCGACAACGTGCCGGTGCACGAGATCCCACTTTTTCATATGGTGAGGATTCGGATTTCTCACAGACAGGTGTGTTTAATATTTTTTCACAGATTTTTAAATTAAAAAAAAAATTAAAAAAAAAATTTTTAATTTTTTTGTATAATTTGTTTTTAGCCAAATGTTATAAATTTCAACGAAATCCGCATTCGTGGATTTATTAATATACATACCCAGCGTTTGGTACGCTGGTTCAGACAAGTGGATGTTGAGAATAATAACGAAATCTGGGACGTGTCGGGAGACGAAGACATTTATGGATTTCGACGACTATTTGAAATTGAACACGAGTTCGAGAGAGAAGAAGAAGAAGTGTGGTAATTTTTTACAATTTAAAATTTTAAGAATAAATATTTTTATGCTTAATTCCATATATATATCATTTATTATTCATTTTTTTCTGCTTCCTTCACTATTATTAAGTATATTTTCATAATAATAATAATATTTTAAATAATAATTAAAGTTAAATCCGCGCGAGGAAAAGAGAACGCCAACGAACGTCGACGCTCGCCCTTATCATCGTTGTATTGTATTTACAATATATGTATATCATATTGATACAATATGTATGTATCCGTTATACGTTGCATATATCGTATATAATATCATAGCTCACCAACGAGTCGCCCCCCCCCTCGCTCCCCCTCACCAACGAGTCGTCCTTCCCCCCCCCGCTCCCCCTCACCAACAAGTCGTCATCCCCCTCGCCCCGGCGCCCCGGCTGACCCCTCGCCATGAAGTCGCCCCCCCCTTCCCCGCTCCCTCTCGCCGCCAAGTCGCCCCCCCCTCCCCGCTCCCCCTCGCCACTAAGTCGTCCCCCCCTCCCCGCTCCCCCTCGCCACCAAGTCGTCCCCCCCCGCCCCGCCCCGGCTGACCCTCGCCACCAAGTCGTCCCCCTCCCGGCTGACCCCTCGCCCCCAAGTCGACCCCCCCCCCGGCTGACCCCTCGCCACCAAGTTGCCCCCCCCCCGGGCAGACCCCTCGCCACCAAGTCGTCCCCCCGGCGCCTTCCCCCCCCCGCCCCTCACCCCCCCTCGGAGCTCCCGAGGTAGATCTCTTATTGTTTTATCTACTCACACGCACAACAGTTTTCCATCCGGCGTTAAGATAAGAGTGAGGCAGTCAGTTGCCTTTAACGAGATTATTGTGATCGAGAGCAGTGGCGTCGTTGCGAATAAAGTGTCTTTTAATAAAACTAAAGGAAAGATTTCCTGACCGTCCCCTCCTCCAAAATTCGAGTGATACGACGGGAGAAGTCCAGACATAATCGCACATTCGATTGCATACGAGGCTTCAAGATACGCAACAAAACCATTTCCGGGAAACGAGGCACATATAAAATCCGAGGATCTTTTCATCGTTCCTCAAATTGTTAGAAACGATTGGTTTAAGCACATCTTTACTGTTTTTTTATTTCAACACACGTCGACTCGATGGCCGCGGCGACAACGACAACGACGACGATCTTCGTCGACCTACAGGGCTTTGTGGTAGGCGAGAAATTCTTCACGAAGGAGGTGGCCGTGCTGCGAAGCAAGACGCGCGTATTCGCCCATCACGTGTTTCGCGCCCCGATGAGTTGGGATCTATTGACGAGGGCCGAGAAGGAAAGGGCCAGGTGGCTGATGGCGAATCACCACGGCCTCCGTTGGGAGGACGGGGATGTGGACTACCGTCTGGCGAGGACAATAATTCGACGCGCGGTGTGCGACGGCCTGGAAGAAACGTGGGAGAAAGAAGAGACGCCCGGCGTGCGAATCTACGTGAAGGGGCTCGAAAAGAAGAGGTGGCTAGAGGAAATTCTCGGCGACGCCGTTCGCGATCTCAACGCGAAGATCACGTCCATCGACGACGAGTACGACGACGTCGATCGCCTGGAGTTCTTTCGCCCCGATCGCGAGTTTCGCTGCGGACGTCATCAACGGTGCTGCGCGATGGAGAACGTGCTGAAGCTGCGCGACTGGTGGATCGAGCGACGCAAATGTTTATCCAGCATCGACTCCGTGAATTTATAAAAAAATTATATTACTTGTTTGACACCACGAATCGTAGCTTAACGTACCGATCCCATGTCCCATCCGTCTGCGTCTCCTTAACAGTCTTCGAGAACGATATGTAGGTTTCCTTCGTAAGCGGCAGGAGCTCGACCTCGCCCTCGAAATCGTTCGCGATTTTCTCGATGATGAAGTGCGCGTCGTAACCCGACAGATTGTGGAAGAACACGGGAATCACGTACACGTTTCTGTAATTCAGATTGCAACAAACATGCGCCGGACCTTTGTAACGTCCGGTTAGATGACAGTGATTTCGCATGCGTTTGTCCTCCGGTTGGAACACTTTTCAACACACGTGACAATACGTCGCGCACTGAAATTCGCGTTTTTTATCCTCCGTAAGTTTTACCATAGATATATTGGTGGAGAATTTAATCTTAGCGCGACGCGCGAGAACGCGAAGCACGTTAACGAACCACGAAACGCAATCCTCGCCGCGACGATATCTGTACGTGGATACGATATCGTCGTAGGTGCAGCACAGATAGTAGCCCAGGCTGAACGGTACGTGACGCTGATAAGCGTATCTTTCCTTTCTCGCCCCCCCTTCGGCATTCTCCCTCTCCCATGGTTCGAGAAGACACTCCAGATCAGCGTACACCACGAAGGGGAGTCGCTCCTTCCTATCGTGATTGTCGAAAGACAGCCACTTATCGTCTTCGTTTGGAAGAACGATGGCGTATTCGTTCATTCGGCCGCAGTTGACGCTGTGAGCAGCCAACTTTTTGCGCGTATAGAAATAGTGTAGGCATCTGCGAAGTAACGTCATATATTAAATAACATCTCTCCGTTCCCTTGTTCCTCAGTTTTTTTACTTACCGATCGCAAACGTGCTTCGCGCAGCGGCTCACGGTCAATTGCGAATTCACCAATCGCGATAGATTCTTTATCCAGGCGAAATGACCCCCGTTGACGATGCCACGCGACGTATCGCGCAGATACAGGAGATTTACGTGTCTATCCCTCTTATCGTCGGTTAACCGCAGAGGCACGACCGCGTTGTCGTCGGCGCCCCGTCCGTACTTATCTTTCTTTCCAATCTCTTCCCGAGTGGTGAACACATTGATCGATACGTCATTCTGACGTTCGAACTTTCCGATTTGTTTCAGATCTATGGGGAACTTAATCCCGTCGAGATTCAGCACCGTCGCGTAATCGGGATACGAGCCGCATCGTTCCGCGTTCCGCTCGGCGGGATACAGAGCCGCGACCACCGCGCGTGCGAAACACGTGTCCTTCTCCGATCGCACGTTCACCACCGCCTTTTCAAGTCTTATACCTCGCGGTATTTTCATCCAACATCCCACGCGCATGGGATTACACTTGTTCACGTTCACCGTTAGGTTCAGTAATCTAGACAACGCCCATCCGCTGTCGCGTTCCTGAAATTGGTCCAACCCTGCTAGAATTGCGTCGCGCACGCGCCTATCGTACCACTCGCTCAGATCGGACGCTTGGAGGAGCTGTTTGTTCCGCGTAACGATACTCTTCACATCGATCTTATCGTTCGCTACGAATTCTCCATTGAACATGACATTGACCTTCAGGCACGTGTGTCTGTTCAAATTGTCTTGCACTTTTTCGAGCACGGTGCCCTTCGCATCCTCGAGAAATCGCGCGGGTTCGATGTACGTCGAGTTCGTCGCAACGCCGGTGAGCACGCGACTTCGGAACGCCGTATCGATCTCGACCCACGAAAATCCTCCGCTGACGCTGCTGCTGCTACCAGCACCCTCACCGTCCAAACCGGCACCCACGGCGCGTTCGAATCGCCGACGCAGATCTTCCCTCGAACCTTCCAGTCGCGCTATTCGAGCCACCAGAGCGGTCACGGCTCCGGTGTAGCTTCGCCTTCTGGAGCGTCCGACTCGACAGCTCTCCCGCAGGAGCTGGAAACACTCGTCGCATCGTCGTCTCCACGCGCGATATCCGTCCGCGTCGCGGACGTCCGCGGCGAGCAATTCGTCGCACTCTTTCTGCATGTTATCCAGAAAGGCCTTTCACCCTCGGGAACACAGAATATCACTCGATCGAAAAGACGACGAGACCCGTAGGTGTACTATAAATCCTACGTAGCTTCTCTTCTCCGAACACCGTCTGATAATAATGATGATATTTGAGCGGCAATTTACGCGTATAATCGTGAGTAGCTAAGCAATATATACTACTACCCTCAGGGCGAATTCCGGGGGTCGGGGGGGGGGGGGTACGTTCCCCGCGGGGGGAACGCCATAAGAGATGGGGGGGGGGGGTCCGGGAGGAGCAGCTGGTGGGGGTAAGAGTGGGGGAAAAAAAGAGTGGGGACGGACGAGGAGTGGGGGAAAAATTCCACTTCTGGCCTCATAGTACTCTAGAGGGGAGCGGGGAGGGGGGGTACTGCGATACCGACGGTGCGCGAGGAGGGAGCGTCGTCGATCGCGGCGAGGCGCGTACTGTCGCCCGGGCCGGACGTGGTTTTCGGCCGCCCGTTTCTTAAACGGCGAAAATTGCGAGTCGCCCCCCCCCAGAGGGGGGTCGAAAAGGTGGGGTTTTCGTCCCAACCCCGGGGGACGCGGTTTTTTCGATTTTGGAAAAAAAAACCGAGAGAGAGAGACATACCGCTCCCCCTTTTACCCCGAACCTCCGTTTCGCGAATAAATTTTTTTTTTAACCGGGCTCAAAGGCGCTGAAAAGGCACACCCCCGGGGTTTTTTTTTTTTTTTGAGCGGGCGGCAGCGGGGTTGCGGGAAAAAACCCCGAAGCCGAGAAAGAGGCACGGCAGTAAAGATTTTTTTTTAAAATTTAAACAAA
>NW_027509817.1:19135-36635 GCF_048541705.1 Temnothorax americanus
AAAAAGAACAAAAAAATAAGCAGCCAATCGCTAACGTCGTACATCGGAAAAACCACCACTTTTATACGTCAGCGATAAAAGTAGAAAAAAAATACGCAGCCAATCGCCAACGTCGTACATCGGAAAACCGCGTCCGCGTAGCCAATCGCCAACGTCGTACATCGGAAAACCGCGTCCGTCCCGTTGGGACAAAGAAGCGCGCGATCGACGCTCCCCCTCGCGGGAGGACGACTCGCGATTTTCACCGTAAAAATGGGGAAAAAAGATGTAGGGAAAAAGTAAGTAGCCAATCGCTAACGAGGTACATCGGAAAATCACCACCGTTGGCAGCCCTGCCACACCTAACTTTACGTAAAGTGTTCCCCCCGCGTCGCGCTCCCCCTCTCGCCCAGTTTTCGCTTCCCCCCGCATAGCCCCCCTCCGGTGATCCTTTACACCGTCCTTCGACCCCCTCGCCCACCGCTTACGGCGGTCCCCCCGCGGCAGCGAAGCCCCTCCCGACCCCGCTAACCACAAACCGAGATCCCTGAGGCAGGAATGTATATTCTCTAGCTACTGTAGAACCTCCTTAATGTTCACTCTGAAAGCGCACTTGATCTCGCTCTTCATCGTATTGTAATTTGCGCGAAGCACTATCGGGTATTCCGCGACCTCGTCTTCGTAGCCGTTCGCGCAAACGGTCTCCTCTCGCGCGATATCTGCTATCGACGTACGACGACCGTCGTAGGAACGAACCACGCGTCGCGAACGTTTACGTGAAATTTCACGTTTCAAAAACTCGTGTATGGCTCGTATCTCGTACGATCCCTCGAGAATCGTAATTTCCGTGTCATCTTTGTCGAAATAAAATTTATTATTTGAAGAATTCACGTTCGGAATCGTGTGATAAGTTTCGAAACACGTTAGACCGAGTTCGTAGTCACCGTCGCTCAGATCCACGGCGGGAAAATGTGCTCCGCGAGGATGCTACTCTTCCCGGTCAGCGTAAACGTTACAGACATATCGGTGGAAGCTGTTCAACGAATACTGAGTTTCCGCACAGCGCGTCGTCAGGTTTTAAATTAGCGCCGATCGTCATCGATCGTTCGGAGAAATTGCAAGCACAACTGGCCACAGATGCTCTGATCGTAGCGCTGATAAGACGTGTGATTGTACTCAATCTTCGTCACGCTCGGTCCGAAATATCGCACCAGTTCTTTCAGTGGTCGAAGATTGCCGAAACTGTCAAAATATACGACTCGGTCTCCCCTCTTGGCGTACGCTACCCAATGAGTACCGGGGTCGACTGCATCGTCCAAATTCACGATACCGCTCTCGTTTCGACGTACGCCATCGACGATCGGTAACGAATCACGCATGAAAACACCTCTGAAGAACGGTACGCGCATTTGCCTTGCCAGTCGACTCAATTGTACGTTAGTCGTAACACCCGTGGGCATATTTAACGACTTCTTTGATGTTTTTTTTTTTTTTAAATCTTCAACGCTACTCCTCGCCCACGTTTGTGTGGGCCGAGATATAGTCCTTGTCCATATTTGTACGGAGCGAGATAAAGTCCGTGACCTTCCATGGCGCGATTGTGACGTTTCGTCTCTTCCAGCTGACGTCGCGCGGCTTTGCTAGCGTTCACCGCCGTTGTAATTCCGGCCGCTTCACCGGCCAAAGAACCAAAAACTCCCAACAATGGTAGAATCGGCAATACGCCGCCTCGTTTCGCTGTCGGAAGTATCCGTTTTTTTGTCGGCTTTTTCCTCGTTCGTGTTTTTCGTGTTTTCAAACCCATTCCCAGCTTCGTCTTAGCCTTCATGGCCGCCCAGACAACTGTAGCGGTAGCTCTCTCTCTCCGTCGAATCTCTCGCGGTAATGCGTTTTCGCGCTTCCCCAGTGAGTATCTCGTCCGCCGTGTGTCTTTCGGTGAGCTCGCGGTTACGCGAATAGGCTATGTCGTGCTCGCGACACGCCGCGTCCAATGGATTTACACCCGGATCACCTCTAGCCAATTGTTCTCGCAAACGAGTTTCTGGACCGCAATACTGATAGCCGGGAATGTGCAGTTCAAACGGAAGTGCACCTATCGCGCGATTAAACAGGCCTCTACCTGTTTTTATTTTTTTTGTTGACATTCGCCGCAATCCGTTATCATTGGCGCGGGACCGTCAATGTGCGTTCGCTGCCACGGTTGATTGTAATGTACGTCACAGCGACGATAGGTCTGAACCTTTAAATCCGCCTTTATATGCTCCGAAAGCTTGTCCCACACGTAGTAGACGTGATTGCCGCACACTTGCAACAGAACGGCTTTCGGCACGAATCGCAGCTGTTCAGCGCTAAAATCGCGAATGTCCGAAGGTCTCGACAGCAGGACGAACATCTTTGCGACTGAGCGATTCGCGGTTCCGCTCGCCTATAAATAGACGTTCGAACAATAAAGTTTGATTCAGTCGTACAAAGTGTGAGGGAAAAAAATGAGATTTGTATGACAACCGTTAGCGATTCGCGTGACAAATTGCGACGACAGGTCACGGTCGATGGAGGGCAACGCAGATAGACGCAGACACGGTACGATGCTGCCGGCTACTATATGTGCGATCATTTGCGGTCCCTCGAATTGCGGTAAAACCAATTCTGATAAGTATACTGGAAAGTCCCCACGGTGTACGTTTCGAAAACGTGTACGTGTACTCGAAATCGCTGCAACAACCAAAATACCAATATCTGGACGATATTGACATCGATTGACGAAATCGGCTCTACTACACTTTCTCCAATAACAGTGACGTCATTCCACCGAGCGACGCGTGTCCAAACTCAATATTTGTCTTTGACGACGTGGCGTGCGATAAGCAAGACACTGTGAGAGAGTATTTCTCGATGGGCAGGCACTCGAACGTCGACTGCTTTTATCTCTGTCAGACGTACGCGAAACATCTGATACGTAACAACGCGAATCTACTGATCCTGTTCAAACAGGATGGCACTAATTTGAAACACGTGTACAACAATCATGTAAATACCGACATGTCGTACAATGAATTTTGCTCGTTGTGCCACGATTGTTGGCAATGCAAGGACAGATTCGTAGTGATAAACAAGGACAATGCGCTTTCGAACGGGCGATACAGAAAAGGATTTAACGTGTTCGCGATACCGCAAAAGCGGTGAGTCGTTGCCGATACGTTGTCGAAGGTGAAACAACGTACAGAGAGAGATCGACACTCTGCTTTGTTCCCCCCCCGCCCCACGATGGCTGCGATCGACGGGAGCGAGACGATTCGCGAGCGCGAGAAGATCGTAAAAGATATTGCAAAAACGAGTAATTCGATTCGCAAGAAACTTCGCGCTTTGAAGACCGGTAAGATCGAGAAAGACATTGAGTTGGACACGCACTTTAAACCTCTCATCAGGCCGCTAAAAACGATCGTTGACAACTCGAGCTTGACCGCGGTGAAAAAAGAGGAGCCGACGGAGAGCGACGCTGACGCGAAAATCGAATCGCTATCCGTTCAACAGCGCGGGGAGAAGGAGGAGGATGCTACACCAAAGAGAAAGAAGAAACGATTAGACTCCTGGCCGGATCTTTCATCGACACCGTGTAAATCTGATCAATCGAAACGACCGATAATCTCTACACCGATAACCTAACTAACCTCTACACCGACGCGAACCTTGCAACGTACAAGTCCCGAATTTCTTGAAATTGCGAATGTTTTTGAAACCACGGACGACTCGATCAGGACGATCGTTCATAATCGGTTGCAAACGTCGAAGGGTCAAAAATGGTTTATAGAAACGTTGGAAGATTACTTGGGTCCACTGAGCCGAATTTACATCGCAGAGGTTTTGGGCGCCTGTCCAACAATAGACATAGCGTACGGCGTTTATCTCGGCAATAATGAATTTTGATGCTCGGTAATAAAAGTTTTGACGTGGACAAAGCGGATAACATTTATATCGACGGCGTACGATACGCCGGCACACCCGGTATTTACGAGTTGATCTTCAAGAAAATACCCGATGACACAATTTACACGGAGGACGATAAGCAAAAGTACAGGAGCATACTGTTGGCAACGAGTGCTCATAAATTAAAGCATGATCCTCTCAAGCGACTAAAAGGCAACGTGGGATTCAAGTATCGATTTGTATTCTCACTGTTGATGTCTACCGAATCCAAGAAGAAAAAATCCGGAAAGGGATTATTCGCGCCTTGCGCGATGACGCTAACCGACAATAAGATCGACTACGTGCACTGGGATGACCCCAACGAACTGGTGGATCGTCTGCGATTGCTCGACGCTTCGCGTCAAGCTGGCAACAATGCCCACGACAACGAGATCACGTCGATCATCGAGGAACTTCGCGAGGCTGGGCTTATTATAAATTAAACGGCGCGACAGCGATCCGTTCAATCGATGTCGAAATGCCGATCAATAAATTTGGATTGTTCGAGCAGCGCAAAGACGCGACGAATGCCATTTCTTATTATTATTGGTGGAGCGGATTAGTAAGAAATTTCGTGCGCGACAACGCTCTGTGTTGCACCGCCACGGACTTTGACGCAAGGTCGCGCAAGATTCGTCGCGTAGCGCAACCTGAGACTGACGCGGTTAACAAAATATACGTAGATCGGTGCATTAAAAGTCTGACCGATCAACGGAAAGTGTCAAACGAGAAGCTGACTGCGTTCGAGAAGGATGTTCGAGCGTTACAGGCTGCGGTGAACGAGCTTCGACGTGTGAATATCGTTGAATCAGACGCGACAACGAACAACACTGGACAAACGGTTTAGCAGAAACGACTATCGAAAGGCGACGAGTGAAGAGAGGCAACGGTTAATTAACGACGGCGATGAACAGCAACAAACTGAACGAACGACTCGAGAACGGTTGTCGGACGGCTGTCGAGTGGTTCAAGAACGGTTGTCGGACGGTTGTCGAACGGTTCAAAAACAGCTCAGAAACGATTACGAGCGGTTTAGAAACAGCTGCGAACTATGCGGAGACAGGAAAGGCTACAAACGGCTAAAAAACGTCAACGACGACGACGATGAGTGTTAAGAAGCAGTTAACTGACGACGACGAACGACAACGAACGATTTAGGAACGATTGTCGAACGGCTGTCGAACGATTCACGAATGGTTCAGAAGCGGTTACGAACTGTTCAGAAACTGCTACGAACGATGCACTAGAAGCAGAAACGGCGACAACGAAACATGAGACCGTTAAAATCGACCGATGTGGATAAAAATATCGGAAAGCGACGGTTGGTGGACGAATTGCACGCACCGGCGAGAAGAAATTTTTCCCGCAGACACGTCATAGTGCAAGGGTACGACGATTTGTGGCAAGCTGATATCGTCGAGATGCGCCCGTACTCACGTTTCAACGGAGGCTACCACTACATACTTACCGTCATCGATGTGTTGAGCAAGTACGCGTGGGCCGTGCCGCTCAAGGGTAAAGGTGGCAGCGAGACAGCTGACGCTATCGCTGAGATAATTTGAGATAGCGAGAGGTGCCCTAGTAATCTACAAACCGACATGGGAAAGGAATTTTACAACACCGACGTGCAACGTCTCGTGAGAAAACACGACATCGATTATTATTCCACGTATTTGGTGATGAAGGCGTCGGTTGTCGAGCGATTCAATTGCATGTTAAAAAACAATATGTGGAAGATGTTTACGCTTAATGGAAATTACAAGTGGGTCGACGCTTTGCCGCGACTCGTGTCGGATTACAACGCGAGCAAGCATCGAACGATCGGCATGCGGCCCGTCGACGTTACCCCCGCCATCGCTGAAAGACTCTTGGCTAAAATCCGTCGCTGGAGCGTTCTACGAGTATGAGTTGCATCGCGCGATTTATCCGGACGTGTATCTCGTGGAGAAAATTCTGCGCAGGAGGGGCAACGAGGTTTACGTGAAATGGCTGGCGATTCGATGAATCGCACAACTCATGGATACACAAGAACAATATGATTTAATTCGTGCAAAATGTATTTTATTCTTAATATAAAAAAATGATAAATGTAAAGTGTTTGAAATATGTAATACATATACAGTATATATATATATATATATATATATATATATATATATATGATAAAAAATATTAAATACTAAATACATGTGCGATATCCTTATTAATATTCCTTCTCATATATAATACGATATTTACTCGAGGACTATTTCTGACATACATACATATATGTTATACTACATACATTACATACATACATTATATATTACATACATTATATTACATATATACATTACGTACATACATTTTATTACATGTATTGCATACATTACATACATGCATACATACATTATATTACATTCATACATGAATCTTCACTGTTCCTTATTATGATAACTAGTATGATAAAGGTATGCGATAATGTCTCCACGGCAACGTATCGGTCGAATCCGGCACGATATATCGCTTATCGTCGTACGGACTCAAAGCGATTTTCGTCTCGCTAATAGTGTACACTTCGTGCATTTTCGATCTTATGCACGACTGCGGTCGAGTCATTTCAATCTCATCGTTCAAACACCGCGTGTAGTCGTCGAATGTGATGGTGCGCGCGATGACGTTGCTTTTGACACCTTTCGCTTTTTTACAATCTTTTTTGCCATCGACTCGCAAGGCGTACATTTTCGCCCTAAGTCCAACGAAATCGGTCATAATGACCCCGTTGTTTTCATCCTTCATCAGGCACGGCACTTTTTTAGTGACGAGAGGCATATCATAAGCGTTATCTACCGCATAGTCACTTGTGTCGAACTTGACTATATCATGTTTCATGTTCTCGTACGCGTCGTCGCATTTGATATGATAAATCAAACTGCCCGTGTCGGTATACATGATTCCACACGAGTCGCGGTACAGGGGAGACATGTATTCGTGGTGAAATTCGTATAGGCACACCTTCGACAAGTCGAGGATGCACATGCCGACGTAGATCGGTTTGTCGAATTTCACCTCGAGTTTGCGCAGTTCGATGGCTACCAGATTTTCTGAAAACACGCTACTGCTGTGGAAATTTGGTCGCGCGATCATTGCCTCTGCACCGTATCTACCCTTCCACTTTGGCACTAATCGTTACATCAACGTGATTTCGTACATTCTCCATTGTTTTCCCAAAACGTTATTCATTAACTTATATAACGTTTTTTTAAACTCATTTTTGGCTTGTGTTCTGAATTTGTATTGAGTTCGATGTAAGAGCGGAGCCACTCAGATTGAGCGAATAGCAATACGCGATGTATTTTAGTGATGCGAATGCCATGGCGCGTGCACTGTTGCAGATTGCGATAATGGATGACATAACGCTCCTTATCGTGCAGCGTGGCGAGAAGTTTGTCCTGCCGTTTGCCGGGCGGTTTATCGCGCATCGGACAGAACGGTAGGTCAGCGTGCGCGTCGTGTTTATTCTGCGGATACTCGAGATCGACTTCGAGAATATAGCCCGTAGGCGAATCCAAAGCGATCGCGTTAACGTTGAAATTTGACGCGTCTTCGACCCATCGAAACTCCGCGTAGGGCAGTGGCTTACACATCGCTCAGCCGTATAAGTTGTTGACATCAAAGTACATTAGGTACGATGACGGTTTTGATGAATCGTACGACTCCATATACTTGTTGTTGGCCTTCGCGTATCTGCCGGAACATTGACTCAAGCCGCCGCGTATACCACGTTCGATAAACATGTCCATGTCAACGTCGGTCAGTAGTTCAAAATTGATACACGTATGTTTCAACATGGCGTCCCACGTAAAGCCTGGTAAAGTGTAGTAGTACGCAGGATCAAGTCCGTAAATCGCGACGCAGCTATCGCGGAAAATTTCAAACACGTCGGCCAACAGCAAGACATCGGTTTTCAAGTATAGATCGCTGTATTCGCCCAGGGTTCGAACGGAGAATCGCTGCCATACGTTCGCGGCATGCGCGTAATCGCTCTCGGATACGGTGTCACCGGTCAAGGAACTGTAAAATGAATCGCGCGGCGGTAAACACGTATCTTCCAGCTTTTCGACGCTGTCCACGTATTTGTATGGAAAGACACCTTTTCGTGTCAATAATTCGAAATCGTCGTCGGATAACGCGGAAAATTTGGAACGTATAATTTTCAGTTTATCCTTGTCGAGGAAGGATGCCAATTTTGCGAGACTCGCGCTCAGAAATTTGTACGAGTCGATAAATCTTAATTTTATATCGCTTCGCGAATCAGATCTTTCTGTTCCACCCGACACGTTTCGAATGGAGGAGTTACGTAGGGGCAAAGAAAACTCGTCGCTAGCTTGATCTTCACCTTTACTGATTGATATAACTTGTACAAACTATTCGCGATTGTCGCTAGGCGGTTACGCTCGATGTTTTTGAACGTTCTGTACTTCACTCGCGGGGTGTGTAGCTGGTCCGCGCGCTCGGACTCTCTACCTCGTACTCGCTCGCCTAGGTTCGCTAGTGGCGTTGCCCGCGATCGGTAAAACCACCGCGCACATTAAAAATCCGTCAACGGTTTCTGGAGGACTGTCGGTCTTTACAACTTGCGTCACTATAGGTTGCCGTATTGAATCAGCCAAAGATTGTACAGCCTCTGCATAAGCATCGTCACTTGTTGTCTTACGTCTTTTTGCTTTGGAATGAGAAGGAGGAGGACATGCAGTGGAGACTCCCGAAGACGACGGTATTGCAGGACTGATAGATAGAGAAGGGCGAACTGGGCCTAGTGACATTGCAGGACTGACAGAAGGAGAAGGGCGAACTGGACTTGGTGAGGCTCTTTGTGTTTGGATGGAGGTTGAAGCTCCAACAGTATATTGTCTAATAGTTGGTCTTTCTAAAGCTGAGGATTCAAAAGAAGTGGGTTCATCTGATTCTTTGGATTCATCTGATTCGTTGCCAGGCTCCTCTTCAGTAAAAACGTTCAAATGACCATTTTCTGTGAATCCGTCCGTGATTACGTGGATTGAATCCTGAGAAAATTCTGTCTCACTGTTCTTGTTCTTTTCTAGGGAGTTTCTACTTTTTCTTGGTGTGAAGAAGGTATCCAAAAACATGAGATGTTCAAAATACCAAAGACTAAATTTATATACCTATAATTACACAGTAAAAAATTTTGTATTAATTTAACACATTTCACATGTCCCAAACAATCCACGCAAATTTTTGTGTTATTTTAACACAAGATAAATATGTTAAAAAGTAACACAAATATTAACAATAAGAAATGTTTAATATCAATTTATCACAAAATATTCAAATAACACATAACCACATAATGTTAATAAATTAACACTTGGATATGTTAAAAATTCAACACAAATTTTTAACAACTATTTTGAGTGGATCGATTGGAACATAAATACAATGTGTTAAAATCTTTTTTACTGTGTAGTAAAAAAAATTATACTTTAATTAATTTTTAATATATTATAATGAGTTGAGATTAGGTTAGGTTAGGTTCGTGTACTCGCGTTATCGGTACCAGTTCCACTTTTTTTAGACCTTTTTACTTTTGCATTTTCAATATTATATTGTGACCTCAAAGTGTGAAATTTTGAGGCACAATCTTTATCGGTGACATGTGGTTTGAAAACACGCACGGCATCGTCAACTCTCTTCAGTGCCTCGTTCCTCAGATGCTTGTTATGATAATTAGGAGAATTGATAGCGTATAGACAGCTTTCTTCTTTATACGAATCAATTAAAATTATTATCTCCTCATTTGTCCATTTCTTTGAATCTCCGCTTTTGGTTGCCATTCTTCTCTGCTGCAACGCGTATGTGGCTGTACCGGCTGTACGGAATAACGTGCCCACGTGACAGCTTACTGCGCTCTGATTGGCTCTTCTCGTGAGCCAGCAGACAAACCTGCTAGAAAAATAGCACGGGTTTAATCACCGAATTCCAGCAAGCTAGTCAGCAGCACGGCCCACAGTGACGTTACTTTCCATCACCGCTCCCAGCACAGTTACCATCACAGCTCCAAGCAAGCGATCTTGCAAGGAAACAAGCACCGTGTGCGGTAGGCTTAAGAGAATCATCGCTCTAATCTCAATCTTCGACGCCCGATCCTGATTCTATTTGCACCTCTGCTGAAGGTTCGATAAATACTCATTCGACCATCTTGACCAAAAATGTTGGGTCAATTTTGCAACGTATTGAAACCGAGTAAGCCGATTGGATGGCACCTCAGACCAATTTGGCTCCGGAATGCTTGTGAGTGCCTCACCGATTAAGAAATGACCAGGGTTAAGGCAGTGAGATCGGTGGAGTCATTAGAGATCGGAGTTAATGGACGGGAGTTAAGCACGGCTTCAACCTGAGTGCACACGGTGTACATTTCTTCGTAAGTTAACAATGCCTCGCTTAAAATTTTGCGCAAATGCGTTTTGACAGATTTGATACCCGCCTCCCATAGGCCACCCATGTGAGGGGAATACGGCGGAATGAAGTGCCATTGTATGGCTTGTTCAGAGCAGTAATGATCGATCGACGATATATGAGATGGTTGCGACACTAACTCGTATAGCGCGCGCAACTCGTGATTCGCACCCTTAAAGTTGCTACCATTATCCGAATAAATGTTCGCACACTTGCCTCACCTCGCTATAAACCGCTTTAGAGCATTAAGAAAGGCGGCAGTGGTCAAGTCGGGAACTAGTTCTAGATGCATGGCTCGTGTGCTCATACAAACGAATAAACATAAATACGCTTTACATGTTTTATTACGACTAAGTTTAATGATAAATGGGCCTGCGTAATCAATCCCGACGTTGAAGAACGCACGCTTGGGAGTCACGCGACTCTCTGGCAAATCCCCCATGACATGCCGAGCAGATACGGGTCGTGATCGAAAGCAAACGATGCATTTATGGAGAACTTTACGAACTGCAGATTTAGCGGATAGGATCCAAAAAGACTCCTGCAAATTTGACAACAATGCTTGTGCACCGGCATGCAACGACTTATAATGCGCATCGCGAATGATAAGAGTAGTAACGGGATGATTGGACGGTAAAACGACGGGGTATCGACGTGAATAGGATACCGGGGCGTTACGCAGGCGTCCACCGACTCGAATAAGGTTGTCGCTATCCAAGAATGGGTGCAGCGTAATGAGCGCACTATCGTGTCTGACTCTCTGCTCAGCCTGTAGATCGAGAACTTCTCGACCAAAACGCTCCGCTTGTACCATGCGGAGAATGGCTGCCATCGCTCGGTCAAGCGCACGCACCGTAAGTGGCCTCACTTGCTGAGTCTGCGAAGGTTCTGGACGCTCCCTCCATCGCAAACAATAGGCGATGACTCTTTTAAGTTTCGACAAAGATGAAAACTTCTTGAGGATGTCATTCGTTTCGATGACTTGAGTGGCCAAAACAGTAGATTTCTTGGTTTCGGGAACCTCGCCATTAGGTTTCGGAGTAGGCAGGTTAATGTGATCCTCAGGATGCTGTAGCCATTGGGGTCCGTGCCACCAAAGGCGTAAGTCCCTCAACTGACTAGGTCTGATCCCGCGCGAGATCACATCTGCGGGGTTGTCCTCAGATCTGACGTGTCTCCATTGCTCTTGCAAAGTTAATTGGTGAATTTCGGTTAGTCGATTTGCCACAAATGCCTTCCTGATGTGAGGCTCGCCATGAATCCAGGCTAGAACTATTTCCGAATCACACCAATAAAATTGATCAGGAATCGGTATGGTAAGTGCTTGAGTCGTTGAGTCCGCTAATTTCGAGAGTAAGAGTGCTGCTAATAACTCGAGACGCGCAATACACAGTGTCTTTAGTGGGGCGACTTTGGACTTCGCACAGACTAATCGAATAGTAACATTTCCCGTGGCATTAACTGAGCGTAGATATATACACGCTCCATACGCGCTTTCCGAAGCATCCGAGAAACCGTGGAGCTCTATGCGAACCGGATCCTTGCAGATGATCACTCGAGGTATGGAGATGTCATTGATGGAGCTTAACTCTTGGACGTACGTGGTCCATTCGGTGTGCAGGTTGATTGGCAACGATTCATCCCACTCCAGGTTGAGTTGCCACAATTTTTGTAGTAGAATTTTAGCCTTGATGATAGCTGGACCGACAAGTCCCAGGGAATTGAATATTTGAGATACGGTCGACAGCACTATGCGTTTCGTCACGCGAGAATTTGTATTGTGTGCGGTAACACGATATTGGAACGTGTCTTTACTTGGTGTCCAACCAAGGCCAAGGGTTTTTGCTTGATGGCCTTCCTCTGCAATTATGGTAAAATCTTCGGCGCCTTCCTCAACTAAAGTTGGCTCGTTAGATTTCCACTTGGCTAACTCGAAACATGCTGCTCTCAATACCAATATGAGTTTATCCTTGAGCGCTCGCAGTTCATCGAGATCATTGCAACCGGTCAACAGATCGTCAACGTAGAAGTCTCGAATGATGATTTGGCTCGCAGCCAGGTAAGATTTGCGTGCGTTGTGGGCGGCTTGATGTCACGACCGTATGGCCTGAAACGCCGACACTGCGTTGCCATAAATTATTGTGAGAAGTAGATGATCCAGAATGGGCCCGTCGATGCTAGGTCTCCATAGGATGCGCTGAAGATGCCTTTGATCCTCCTGGAGATTTACTTGGCGATACATTTTTACAATATCCGCCGTTATGACGTACAGATGCTGTCGAAAACGCAATACGATTGCGAATAAAGTTTGTTGGATGTTAGGACCCACTCGAAGTATGTCGTTCAACGATTTCCCTGAGGAAGTCTTCGCCGAAGCATTGAACACCACACGTAGCTTACCCCCTTCGTGGGTAACGACCGGATGATGCGAATCAAGAGACACGGTAGTGTCTCGCGCCAAGTACACGCGGAGCGAGACCGACCGTGACTCTTTTACGCGACGCGACGAGTTGCGAGTACCCGAGATGTTGAGATCTCGATAACGAGTGAACGGATCAAGTTCTAAGTAGGCTTGATCGATAGCTTGGGGTCCAATTAGGGGGGGGGTTTCTCTCATAATATTCCGCTACGTGCCCTACGAGCGGAGATATTGCGACGCAAGATTTCTATTTAAGTAAAAATTAGGTATATATATAATAAATATTGAGTCAACGGAAAAGTAGGTTCTCTATGCTTGGCAGAAAGTGCCGCTAGGGAATTTTTAAGTCGATTCTTATGAATCAAGCTTGAATTTGATGTCTATGTATCCCAGGTTGCCGATGACAAGGTCTCCAGATAGTGCGCTTTATAGTTTTCGGTGTCCAGGTGTAATAATACGTTGAATTCGATGTCTACGTGTCCCAGGTTGCCGATGACGAGGTCCACATAGTGCGCTCCGTAGTTTTTGGTGTCTACGTGTATTAATATCTTGAATTCGATGTCCACGTGTCCCAGGTTGCCGATGACGGGATCCAGATAATGCGCTTCATAGATTTCGGTGTCCAGGTGTAATAATACGTTGAATTCGATGTCCACGTGTCCCAGGTTGCCGATGACGAGGTCCACACAGTGCGCTTCGTAGTTTTCGGTGTCCAGGTGTAATAATATGTTGAATGCGATGTCTACGTGTCCCAGGTTGCCGATGACGAGGTCCACATAGTGCGCTCCGTAGTTTTCGGTGTCTACGTGTATTAATACCTTGAATTCGATGTCCACGTGTCCCAGGTTGCCGATGACGAGGTCCACACAGTGCGCTTCGTAGTTTTCGGTGTCCAGGTGTAATAATACGTTGAATGCGATGTCTACGTGTCCCAGGTTGCCGATGACGAGGTCCACACAGTGCGCTCCGTAGTTTTTGGTGTCTACGTGTATTAATATCTTGAATTCGATGTCCACGTGTCTCAGGTTGCCGATGACGAGGTCCACACAGTGCGCTTCGTAGTTTTCGGTGTCCAGGTGTAATCGTACGTTGAATTCGATGTCTAGGTGTCCCAGGTTGCCGATGACGAGGTCCACATAGTGCGCTCCGTAGTTTTCGGTGTCTACGTGTATTAATACTTTGAATTCGATGTCCACGTGTCCCAGGTTGCCGATGACGAGGTCCACACAGTGCGCTTCATAGTTTTCGGTGTCCAGGTGTAATAATACGTTGAATTCGATGTCCACGTGTCCCAGGTTGCCGATGACGAGGTCCACACAGTGCGCTTCGTAGTTTTCGGTGTCCAGATGTAATAATATGTTGAATGCGATGTCTACGTGTCCCAGGTTGCCGATGACGAGGTCCACATAGTGCGCTCCGTAGTTTTCGGTGTCTACGTGTATTAATACCTTGAATTCGATGTCCACGTGTCCCAGGTTGCCGATGACGAAGTCCACACAGTGCGCTTCGTAGTTTTCGGTGTCCAGGTGTAATAATACGTTGAATGCGATGTCTACGTGTCCCAGGTTGCCGATGACGAGGTCCACACAGTGCGCTCCATAGTTTTTGGTGTCTACGTGTATTAATATCTTGAATTCGATGTCCACGTGTCTCAGGTTGCCGATGACGGGATCCAGATAATGCGCTTCATAGATTTCGGTGTCCAGGTGTAATAATACGTTGAATTCGATGTCTACTCCCAGGTTGCCGATGACGAGGTCCACATAGTGCGCTCCGTAGTTTTCGGTGTCTACGTGTATTAATATTTTGAATTCGATGTCCACGTATCCCAGGTTGCCGATGACGGGATCCAGATAGTGCGCTTCATAGTTTCCGGTGTCCAGGTGTAATCGTACGTTGAATTTGATGTCTACGTGTCCCAGGTTGCCGATGACGAGGTCCACATAGTGCGCTTCGTAGTTTTCGGTGTCCAGGTGTAATAATATGTTGAATTCAATGTTTAGGTGTCCCAGGTTGCCGATGACAAGGTCCACATATTGCGCTCCGTAGTTTTCGGTGTCTACGTGTATTAATACCTTGAAATTGATGTCTAGGTGTCCCAGGTTGCTGATGACGAGGTCCACATAATGCGCTTCATAGTTTTTGGTGTCTAGGTGTATTAATAACTTTAAATCTGAATGGGTGCGTTCAGCCGATACTCCGCTAGCCTAGCAATTGTAAGCAGTCGCTCGTTTTCGCTCGTTTCCTCTCCTTTTAATCCATTAAGTCAAAAGAAAGGAAACGAGCGAAAACGAGCGTCTGCTCACAATTGCTAGGCTAGCAAAGTATCGGCTCAACGCACCCAATGTAGGACACGTAGATATCGAATTCGAGGTATTAATACATGTAGACACCGAAAACTACGAAGCGCACTATGTGGACCTCGTCATCGGCAACTTGGAACACGTGGCCATCGAATTCAAGGTATTAATACACCTGGACACCGAAAACTATAGAGCGCGCTATGTGGACCTCGTCATCGGCAACCTGGGACACCTAAACATTGAATTCAAGCTTGATTCATAAAAATCGACTTAAAATTTCCTTAGCGGCAGAATTAAAATTATGTCATGACATAATAAAAATTGCTGAATTAAAATTATGTCTAGACATAATAAAAATTGGACAAAAATTATGTTTAGACATAATAAAAATTGGATGAATTAAAATTATGTCTGACGTAAAAATAATTTTTGGAAAAAGTTGGTAAGAAATAATTTATACAAGCAACGTAATATACATGCATATTATACATAAAAGCAATGTCCGGCAATGTGTATATATATATATTTACAACTTCAGACACATTTCTTTATAAGGTGTAATTTTTTTTGTTAAGATTAAGATGCGTAACACTACAAAAAGGCGTGATATCCGTACAAAATTACCTTTTTCAAAAAAAAGGTAAAAAAATGCGCCAAGTACACGCATAGTAGTACATATGTATTATGTTGTTACCTCGAAAAAAACAAAATGGTAGTATTATACCTCGAAATAACACCTTGTACATACTGTTTATACAATGCGTAATACTACAAAAAGGCGTGATATCTGTACAAAATTACCTTTTTTAAAAAAAAGGTAAAGAAAGGCGCCAAGTACACGCATAGTAGTGTATATGTTGTTACCTCGAAAAAAAAAAAACAGTGGTAGTATTATACCTTAAAAAAATCTAAGTAACAAGTGGTAGACGAAATCTTTGTATCTTGAAAAATCTCGAAAAAACCTAAACAGTGGTATCTTTACCTAAAAAAAAAACTAAGTAGTAGTATTATACCTCGAAAAAACCTAAGTAACAAGTGGTGGACGTAAGCTTTGTATCTCCAAAAATCTCATCACAAAATTACGTTACCTTATCAAAAAATGAGTCGCGCTTCAAGTGATCTATTATTACAATTACAAAAAGAAATGATATCTCTTTTTAAATTACAGCGCCAATTACAGAGAACATACACTGAGAAAAAAAATTTGTCAATCCCAAGAAATATTTAGTCCGATACGTTCAACTAAACATTTTAGTTAGTTAACTAAACATTAGTTGTATTAATTAATTCTTGATTAAAGAAACGAAATAAATTGTTGAAACAACTAATATTTAGTTAACTAACTAAAATGTTTAGTTGAACGTATCGAATTAAATATTTCTTGGGATTAACAATTTTTTTTCTCAGTATATTTTTCGAGATACAAAGATTACGTCTGCCACTTGTTACTTAGGTTTTTTCGAGGTATAATATTACTACTGCTTTTCTTCGATTAGAATAAAAAATTGAATCATGAAGAATTACACAGAGGTAACAGTACAAAATACAAATATTTTATTAAAATATTTAAACCCAACAAGGGAATACAAGGTATTTAAATACAAAGTTTATATATGTATTTTAAAAGATTTAATCGCATCGCAAAGAATTACAGAGGTAACAGTACAAAAAATAAAAATATTTTATTAAAATACATAAATTTTTCTTGTCAAAAAACTTGGCGCTGCTAGAGAGAGAGAGAGAGAGAGAGAGAGAGAGACCTTTTACAAATGTAAATATTACTTATTCTATACTTATTCTATACTTTTAATTCTAATCGCTTTAAAAATCTAAACTTATCCTAACTTATCCTATACTTAATAATAAGCCGCATTATTCACCGTCACACACACACACACACACACACACACACACACACACACACACACACACACACACACACACACACACACACACACACACACACACACACACACACACACACACACACACACACACACACACACACACACACACACACACACACACACACACGCACACGCACACGCACACGCACACGCACACGCACACGCACACGCACACGCACACGCACACGCACACGCACACGCACACGCACACGCACACGCACACGCACACGCACACGCACACGCACACGCACACGCACACGCACACGCACACGCACACGCACACGCACACGCACACGCACACGCACACGCACACGCACACGCACACGCACACGCACACGCACACGCACACGCACACGCACACGCACACGCACACGCACACGCACACGCACACGCACACGCACACGCACACGCACACGCACACGCACACGCACACGCACACGCACACGCACACGCACACGCACACGCACACGCAC